>NW_026113981.1:0-200058 GCF_018139145.2 Gymnogyps californianus | reverse complement strand
CAGCATCATGATTTTTAAATTATATTAAAGTGTATTTGGATGCTCTCTGTTAAGTTATGTGATAAAAGCTCATCTGCACACTCACAAAGGAGCTCAGAGAGGCAATGGCAAGAGGGGGAGCCCAAATAATACCCTGCCGGGCTACTCCCTGTGATGGGCCATCAGTCGATCAAAGGCCTATCTGCACAAGTCCAGAGGAGCACAGGGGCGCAAAATGACAGACTAGAACCCAAATCAAGGACTCCCAAGGAATGAACACCTTCTCTGGGCCCCTCCCAGGGCTGTCCCAGCAGAGCCATCAGACCCATTGTCCAGGCATGAAACCCATCGAGATGAGTCATCGGGAGCAGCTCTCCAGATCACCTTTCGGATTAAGGGAGGTTGCTGCCTAGGGGTGGGACTTTTTATGAGATGCAGGGGAAAAGCAGTTCAGGATGGGATCGCACAGGACTTACTATGGGATGTTTAGGGGAGGAACCAAAGGCAGGACAAGGAAGCGATTTAGGTGATTTGAGAGGAACAAGTGTGGACAAGCAGAGGGATAAGGGGATAAAAAGGGCCAGTCGCATGTAAATAGTTTGCTGGTCAGTACGCTTGTCTGGCTATGCCCTGCGCCTGATCAGCGCAGTCTGTCCTATCTTCTTATTAAATTCCTTTCTAACTCTTTGCTGGCTGAGGGCTCTCTATTCTGTGTGTATGTGTGTGTATGGGGATGTGAGTGCAGCAACTGGAGTCAGACCATGAGTCAGAGGGCCCGTGTATCCGTGGTGCCAGCGACTGGAGCAAGTGCAGGCGTGTGAGTGAGTGTGATCACTAGTGAAGATCAAGCCGGACTAGCTGGAAGTAGGTGAAGTGGACTGGGAGCAAGTGGGTGAGTGAGTCTCTAAGGTCCAGGTCTGGGTGTGAGAGCGCCTGTGTATCTCTAAGGGTGAGAGCATTGGGAGGGTCAGCTATTGGGACCTGGAAATCCTGGCCAGCTCTGTGTGTGTGTGCGCGCACGCAATGATCTGTACCGGCAACTGGAGCGGGGCTGCGGCCTCGGGGGCTCATATATCCAGGTGTCAGCAGCTGGGGAGACTGGGATCCAGGGGCCAGCTATGAGTAGAATGAGGCTGTTGGTGCTGTCTCTGTTCACATGAGTGCTCTGAGTGTCTGTCAGTGATCTGTGTGGCCGGCCATGTATGTATGTATATATGTGGTGTATATGTGTGCTCTGTGCGTGTCCCTGCCGGGAATGCATTTTCAGCCTTGCTACTGTTTGGACCTAGGGACATGGAGCAGCAGCAGCCTCGCCTCTCTCAGGCTGTTGTGTCCAGCATGATATATTTTCCTCTAACACTCTCTATTGCAGTCAGTTCTCTTGAGCACCCAAGACCAAAAAGGAAGCTTTTAGTTTTAAGAATGAACACGCTGTTTAACAGAGCTTCAGTTCTTCCAATGTTTGTTTGAAAAAACATAGTGACATAATTGTTTCTCAGCGGTCCTATTTTGCCTGTGTTTTCAAACACATCTGAATCGCATGGATCTTATAAAATGAAAATCTTAGGGAACCTATGTTCTTTTCACTGTGTAGATAAAAGTCCTGCACAAATGTACTGTCAGAATATATGTTTTGTGAAGTAATTAAAGATTTAGACATGCTTAGCTTTCATCCTTCCTTCTCTGTTCATGCCATGTCTTTAATATTTGCTTAAAGATACTTTAAGTGTCCTCTTTAACAGAAGATAAAGTTCTCAGGATCTAGTTTACCCTGAAAGACTCTTAAGAAATTTGTAAATCTGCATGTTTTATTTAGAAGTCAACAATTTCATCTACTCTGATGCAAGATTATTGATCTTTTAAAAATCTTGGTAAACTAAAATATGTGATCGTTGTGTTCTGTATGGGGAAATGATTGCATTTGTTTCATATATATATCAGTCACCAATCCCAATTTTAATATATCTACTGCTGATAGCCTATTTATTTGTAGAACTCGGCAAGGACACTGCTGTTACTGTCTTTTGGATATTTCATCTACTTGCTTGATAGTTTCATTATGCCAAAAATGAATATTCCCATGTTTACCACAAGAAGTCAGACTAATCATACAGCATGTTCTAAAACTAACCAGAGGTTTTATTTAAGTTCCATTGTACAATTGGGATATCTTATCACAGTTTCAAGGTCTAAAATAGGAATTGGTAACAGTTTGCTTCTTCGTAGTGAGAGAGGTAAACCTTCCTCTCTATGACGGTGATAAATGAACTGGAATAGAAAGATGCAATTTAATTTAACATCTCTCCTTTTTAAATATTTGTCGTGGTTTAACCCCAGCCAGCAACTAAGCACCACACAGCTGCTCGCTCACTCCCCCCCAGTGGATGGGAAGAGAATCGGAAGAGTAAAAGTGAGAAAACTCGTGGGTTGAGATAAAGACAGTTTAATAGGTAAAGCAAAAGCCGCGCACGCAAGCAAAGCAAAACAAGGAATTCATTCAGTACTTCCCATCGGCAGGCAGGTGTTCAGCCATCTCCAGGAAAGCAGGGCTCCATCACATGTAACGGTAACTTGGGAAGACAAAACGCCATAACTCCGAACGTCCCCCCCTTCCTTCTTCTTCCCCCAGCTTTATATGCTGAGCATGACATCATATGGTATGGAATATCCCTTTGGTCAGTTGGGGTCAGCTGTCCCGGCTGTATCCCCTCCCAACTTCTTGTGCACCCCCAGCCTACTCGCTGGTGGGGTGGCGTGAGGAGCAGAAAAGGCCTTGACTCTGTGTAAGCACTGCTCAGCAATAAGGAAAACATCCCTGTGTTATCAACACTGTTTCCAGCACAAATCCAAAACATAGCCCCATACTGGCTACTATGAAGAAAATTAACTCTATCCCAGCCAAAAGCAGCACAATACTTTTAAAGTTTACTTTTAAAAATGAGCGTATTAAATTTCAGAAATAAAATAATTTATTGATGTGAATTGGATTGTTATATTCCTCCATATCACAAAGAAATTAGCATGGACAGCTCAGAACTGCTAAGACATTAAGACAAACATCTGTTTTGGTTTGGGTTGTGGTTTTTCCTCTACCTTTTCATTAGACACTGGGTGGAACTACTCTTACTGATTGCCATAGGTCCTGCTGCTGCTTTGCCAAAGAGGCTGTTTTTACATGTGTACGTGTGTGTGTGTGTGTGTATGAGTTTGTATAAAGTGAGAGAGAGAGAATTACTGCAGATCTCATTTGACAATGATTATTATTGGAATTATTATTATTGGAAAACAGATTTTTTTTTTTCTAAACCACTAATTGCAAGAACAAGATAAATACTTAAGCAAACCTATACCAATAGCAGGACAGGAAGCTCAACAGACAGGAAAAATTAGATTTCTGAGAGGAAAAGAAACACTATAAAATATCTGAAGTGACAGCTAATGGCTAGTCATTTTAAAAGCTCACATAACAACATCCAATGAAGATACAATACCTACAGGCTACAATAAAAGGTATTAGAAAGCTGTTTGGCTCTTATCCTATTACCCCTATTCATGCCAGACTCCTGTTAAAGTCACTGAGAATTCTGTGCTCATAAAAATGTCCAAAGATATAGAAAGATAGTTAGAAAGGAAACGAAAGAAATGGGAAAAAAAGCAAGGAAATTCCATTCTATATCAGTATTTTGGACTCAAAGCATATTCTGCACAAGATCTAGGAGTTTTTAGAAAGCACTAAAGGAAACAGTCTTGTCCAAGTTGTGGATCTGGACCACAGCACATTTCATTAAGATATTTCCTAGTTGTACAGTTTGGAAATAACATGACTTTAGAGTGGCTGCTTTAGCAGATCATTAATAATTGGTGAAAAGGCTGCCTCTGTACAATTCACTGTAACGAAGAACCAAGTGTCAGTTGTGAACTGAACCTGCTCTATTATAAAGGAAAAGGGCTGTTTCCCTCTCTCCCTGCTTTCTTTCTCTCCTCACCCCCCACATCACCCCTTCCCCATCCCATATGATTTCCCTGTAAGACTGGGATCTGACTCTGAGGGATCTTCATCATGCAGTAGCAGGGCTGGGCAGCATGAATTGGGAGCCTGACATGCAGCTGACTCTGCTGGGACCTCCTCTCCCACTTTATTGTTATTCTAGCATGCCCTAATCAAACTCTCTCTTTCTGCCATTGCTTACATTAGAGATGAAAAATGAACCAGCCTGGGGTTCATATATCATATGGGATTCTGTTGTCCCTCCTTCTGCAGGTGGCAAGTGTGAGAACTGCTGTCAACTTCAGCAGTTCTGGGTGGCACCCATGCAAGTTGCTCATCAATAGTCAGTCTAAAATCTCCTAAACTGATGTCATCCAGAGATCAAGGGTGAGGCCAGACTTTCCCTTGTGGGAAAGAGAGGATGAAAACCTTCAGTTACTCTTCCATTTCTCCTGAGTGAGTAGAACAAAGCAAGGTGAAGTTATGGAAGTTTACAAACAAAAAACTTTCTGTAACAGAAATGCTATGGTGTCTGTCATAGTATAGTAGAAGAAAGCAAGTGAAAAGCTCAGATAAAGCTGTTGTGTATCCAAAATGGGATAATTCATTATCTGTGTTGAAGAATAGCCTCTATACTTCATTTAATAAGAATAAAAGAAATTGTTGGCTTTTCTTTCTAATTAAAGACATGTTCATGGTACAGTGGATAAAACAGCAATAACATCCTAACCTTTCAGAAAACTTTCTGTTAGCTGAACAGCTTACTAATATAATCTGTAACAGTTCCTCTCTGCCATGCCTTCTTCCTCACACTTTTCCCCTGCTCCAGTGTGGGTCCTCTCCACAGGCTGCAGTCCTTCAGTATAAGCCTGCTCCAGCATGGGTCCTCCACGGGCCGCAGTTCCTGTCACGAGAGCCTGCTCCAGCATGGCCTGTCCACAGGCTGCAGTGTCCTTCAGGGAATATTCACCTGCTCTGGCGTGGGGTCCTCACAGGCTGCAGGGAATACATGTTCCACCATGGTCTCTTCCACGGGCTGTAGGGGAATCTCTGCTCCAGTGCCTGGAGCACCTCCTCCCGCTCCTTCTTCTCTGACCTTGGTGTTCGCAGGATTGTTTCTCACATTTTTTTCCCATCACTCCTCATGTTGCCATGCAGCGTTTTGCCCTTTCTTAAATATGTTTTCACAGAGGCACCACCAGCTTCACTGATTGGCTCAGCTTTGGCCAGCAGTTGGTCCGTTGCCAAGCCAGCTGGAACTGTCTGTGTCTGGCACAGGCAGCCCTGGCCGCCTCTCACAGAGGCCACCCTGCATCACCCCCCTCCCCCAACCTTGTCACATAAATCCAATACAGTGTGCTACAGCAAAATTAAGTCTGTTTGAGGCTGATCAGTAATTTTAGGGCACTGCGAGGGCCAACAGCTCCCTGGGGGTCACAGAGGGGACAAAGCCAGCAGGGCATGGGTCTCGCCAACCAGGGCTTGTCCTACTGCCTCCAGTGAGGGAGCAGGGCAGGCCGGAGGGAGGGCATCTTCTTAAAAAGCAGTTCAAGAATTAGGGTGATCAGGAAGTTGAGCTTCAGGGCCCTGCTATGCCACATACTTTCTGTGCAAGTAGCAGTCACAAATATGCTCTGTGCCTCACAGCACATCTGACAGAGAGCACCAGCTCATTCACAGCAAGGTCAAGACACATAAGGTGTCCCTTTCTCTCATCCACATCATCCCTCACACCCTACTCCAGAGCTGTTTTATCTCAGAAATATATACACAACAGAAAGAGGGTATCCTTTTAATAATTTAAGGAGCAAGTGCTAAAAAAATTGCCTTCCTACCACAGCTTCTGGGTTCATACTGTTTTTGTGCCTAGGAGCAGATATCAAGCTCAAGTTTTGCAATATTGAGACTCAGGCAGTGTGGACTTCACAGAGGCACTGAAGTTGACAGCAGTTCTCACACTTGCCACCTGCAGAAGGAGGGACAACAGAATCCCCATATGATATATGAACCCCAGGCTGGTTCATTTTTCATCTCTAATGTAAGCAATGGCAGAAAGAGAGAGTTTGATTAGGGCATGCTAGAATAACAATAAAGTGGGAGAGGAGGTCCCAGCAGAGTCAGCTGCATGTCAGGCTCCCAATTCATGCTGCCCAGCCCTGCTACTGCATGATGAAGATCCCTCAGAGTCAGATCCCAGTCTTACAGGGAAATCATATGGGATGGGGAAGGGGTGATGTGGGGGGTGAGGAGAGAAAGAAAGCAGGGAGAGAGGGAAACAGCCCTTTTCCTTTATAATAGAGCAGGTTCAGTTCACAACTGACACTTGGTTCTTCGTTACAGTGAATTGTACAGAGGCAGCCTTTTCACCAATTATTAATGATCTGCTAAAGCAGCCACTCTAAAGTCATGTTATTTCCAAACTGTACAACTAGGAAATATCTTAATGAAATGTGCTGTGGTCCAGATCCACAACTTGGACAAGACTGTTTCCTTTAGTGCTTTCTAAAAACTCCTAGATCTTGTGCAGAATATGCTTTGAGTCCAAAATACTGATATAGAATGGAATTTCCTTGCTTTTTTTCCCATTTCTTTCGTTTCCTTTCTAACTATCTTTCTATATCTTTGGACATTTTTATGAGCACAGAATTCTCAGTGACTTTAACAGGAGTCTGGCATGAATAGGGGTAATAGGATAAGAGCCAAAACAGCTTTCTAATACCTTTTATTGTAGCCTGTAGGTATTGTATCTTCATTGGATGTTGTTATGTGAGCTTTTAAAATGACTAGCCATTAGCTGTCACTTCAGATATTTTATAGTGTTTCTTTTCCTCTCAGAAATCTAATTTTTCCTGTCTGTTGAGCTTCCTGTCCTGCTATTGGTATAGGTTTGCTTAAGTATTTATCTTGTTCTTGCAATTAGTGGGTTTAGAAAAAAAAAAATCTGTTTTCCAATAATAATAATTCCAATAATAATCATTGTCAAATGAGATCTGCAGTAATTCTCTCTCTCTCACTTTATACAAACTCATACACACACACACACACACGTACACATGTAAAAAACAGCCTCTTTGGCAAAGCAGCAGCAGGACCTATGGCAATCAGTAAGAGTAGTTCCACCCAGTGTCTAATGAAAAGGTAGAGGAAAAACCACAACCCAAACCAAAACAGATGTTTGTCTTAATGTCTTAGCAGTTCTGAGCTGTCCATGCTAATTTCTTTGTGATATGGAGGAATATAACAATCCAATTCACATCAATAAATTATTTTATTTCTGAAATTTAATACGCTCATTTTTAAAAGTAAACTTTAAAAGTATTGTGCTGCTTTTGGCTGGGATAGAGTTAATTTTCTTCATAGTAGCCAGTATGGGGCTATGTTTTGGATTTGTGCTGGAAACAGTGTTGATAACACAGGGATGTTTTCCTTATTGCTGAGCAGTGCTTACACAGAGTCAAGGCCTTTTCTGCTCCTCACGCCACCCCACCAGCGAGTAGGCTGGGGGTGCACAAGAAGTTGGGAGGGGATACAGCCGGGACAGCTGACCCCAACTGACCAAAGGGATATTCCATACCATATGATGTCATGCTCAGCATATAAAGCTGGGGGAAGAAGAAGGAAGGGGGGGACGTTCGGAGTTATGGCGTTTTGTCTTCCCAAGTTACCGTTACATGTGATGGAGCCCTGCTTTCCTGGAGATGGCTGAACACCTGCCTGCCGATGGGAAGTACTGAATGAATTCCTTGTTTTGCTTTGCTTGCGTGCGCGGCTTTTGCTTTACCTATTAAACTGTCTTTATCTCAACCCACGAGTTTTCTCACTTTTACTCTTCCGATTCTCTTCCCCATCCCACTGGGGGGGAGTGAGCGAGCAGCTGTGTGGTGCTTAGTTGCTGGCTGGGGTTAAACCACGACAAATATTTAAAAAGGAGAGATGTTAAATTAAATTGCATCTTTCTATTCCAGTTCATTTATCACCGTCATAGAGAGGAAGGTTTACCTCTCTCACTACGAAGAAGCAAACTGTTACCAATTCCTATTTTAGACCTTGAAACTGTGATAAGATATCCCAATTGTACAATGGAACTTAAATAAAACCTCTGGTTAGTTTTAGAACATGCTGTATGATTAGTCTGACTTCTTGTGGTAAACATGGGAATATTCATTTTTGGCATAATGAAACTATCAAGCAAGTAGATGAAATATCCAAAAGACAGTAACAGCAGTGTCCTTGCCGAGTTCTACAAATAAATAGGCTATCAGCAGTAGATATATTAAAATTGGGATTGGTGACTGATATATATATGAAACAAATGCAATCATTTCCCCATACAGAACACAACGATCACATATTTTAGTTTACCAAGATTTTTAAAAGATCAATAATCTTGCATCAGAGTAGATGAAATTGTTGACTTCTAAATAAAACATGCAGATTTACAAATTTCTTAAGAGTCTTTCAGGGTAAACTAGATCCTGAGAACTTTATCTTCTGTTAAAGAGGACACTTAAAAGTATCTTTAAGCAAATATTAAAGACATGGCATGAACAGAGAAGGAAGGATGAAAGCTAAGCATGTCTAAATCTTTAATTACTTCACAAAACATATATTCTGACAGTACATTTGTGCAGGACTTTTATCTACACAGTGAAAAGAACATAGGTTCCCTAAGATTTTCATTTTATAAGATCCATGCGATTCAGATGTGTTTGAAAACACAGGCAAAATAGGACCGCTGAGAAACAATTATGTCACTATGTTTTTTCAAACAAACATTGGAAGAACTGAAGCTCTGTTAAACAGCGTGTTCATTCTTAAAACTAAAAGCTTCCCTTTTTGGTCTTGGGTGCTCAAGAGAACTGACTGCAATAGAGAGTGTTAGAGGAAAATATATCATGCTGGACACAACAGCCTGAGAGAGGCGAGGCTGCTGCTGCTCCATGTCCCTAGGTCCAAACAGTAGCAAGGCTGAAAATGCATTCCCGGCAGGGACACGCACAGAGCACACATATACACCACATATATACATACATACATGGCCGGCCACACAGATCACTGACAGACACTCAGAGCACTCATGTGAACAGAGACAGCACCAACAGCCTCATTCTACTCATAGCTGGCCCCTGGATCCCAGTCTCCCCAGCTGCTGACACCTGGATATATGAGCCCCCGAGGCCGCAGCCCCGCTCCAGTTGCCGGTACAGATCATTGCGTGCGCGCACACACACACAGAGCTGGCCAGGATTTCCCAGGTCCCAATAGCTGACCCCTCCCAATGCTCTCACCCTTAGAGATACACAGGCGCTCTCACACCCAGACCTGGACCTTAGAGACTCACTCACCCACTTGCTCCCAGTCCACTTCACCTACTTCCCAGCTAGTCCGGCTTGATCTTCACTAGTGATCACACTCACTCACACGCCTGCACTTGCTCCAGTCGCTGGCACCACGGATACACGGGCCCTCTGACTCATGGTCTGACTCCAGTTGCTGCACTCACATCCCCATACACACACATACACACAGAATAGAGAGCCCTCAGCCAGCAAAGAGTTAGAAAGGAATTTAATAAGAAGATAGGACAGACTGCGCTGATCAGGCGCAGGGCATAGCCAGACAAGCGTACTGACCAGCAAACTATTTACATGCGACTGGCCCTTTTTATCCCCTTATCCCTCTGCTTGTCCACACTTGTTCCTCCTCAAATCACCTAAATCGCTTCCTTGTCCTGCCTTTGGTTCCTCCCCTAAACATCCCATAGTAAGTCCTGTGCGATCCCATCCTGAACTGCTTTTCCCCTGCATCTCATAAAAAGTCCCACCCCTAGGCAGCAACCTCCCTTAATCCGAAAGGTGATCTGGAGAGCTGCTCCCGATGACTCATCTCGATGGGTTTCATGCCTGGACAATGGGTCTGATGGCTCTGCTGGGACAGCCCTGGGAGGGGCCCAGAGAAGGTGTTCATTCCTTGGGAGTCCTTGATTTGGGTTCTAGTCTGTCATTTTGCGCCCCTGTGCTCCTCTGGACTTGTGCAGATAGGCCTTTGATCGACTGATGGCCCATCACAGGGAGTAGCCCGGCAGGGTATTATTTGGGCTCCCCCTCTTGCCATTGCCTCTCTGAGCTCCTTTGTGAGTGTGCAGATGAGCTTTTATCACATAACTTAACAGAGAGCATCCAAATACACTTTAATATAATTTAAAAATCATGATGCTGTATGTCATATACACTCGTATTTCTGGGTGCTTTTTCTAAAATAATCTATGCTGTATAAACATACTCAGAGATTTTAATATTTTGGTCACTCAGAATAATCTACCTATATTTTAGAACCATGATGGTTACTACATCAGTGAGGGTTGTTTGATTGCATATGTGCAATATGCACTTGCTTTAAAAGGTACACTTTGGTTAAAAACTAAGAAAATGAAATTTTATAGCAGAGCATATTAAAAAACTTAGCTATTCACAGTACCTCATCCAAATTACTTAAAACGCAAGCCATTCAAGTATGCAGAGTTTCAAAGGAAACTGAACTAAATGCTGTGCAAGTTCTAGAAATTATACAGATGTAGGCTTTTATCCTAGAAAGGCTTAGTGATTTATTTCTTTAATATCTGAGAGAAGTTAAAGTTGTAAAGAGACCTTCCATGCTATTAAAGTGCAATATTACAGATGAATTTTCAATCTGCATAGACAGTGCCTCCTGACTGAAAAAAAAGAAACTTCTCTTATAATCTCAGATAGTTATCAAGAATGACATAGCTATAAAGTAAATCACTTACTTTTTTCACAACTCTTTCCTTAAAGAATCTTTCCTTAAATAAATGCAGAAAAAAGACTTTATCTGGTTCAGACATTGCTCTGTCTAAGGGAGTTGCCATAATGAATTATTCAGTGAGAATTTGGGAGAGAAAGGAAGGTGAAGAGGCAAAATGGTAGCAGGTGACAAACTTAAGGATTGCTGTGGAACAGAGTTTCAGGAAAATGGATCCAGACAAAAACTCAATTACTTAATGAAAACGATCCTGTTTCACTGTTAAAGCTTCTGGTAACCCATTAGAATAAGTCCCTAACCCATAAATCACCTTGTATTGCATCCTCAGGTGATGACCTAAAACCCTATGAAACTTCCAGTGACTAGTTTCTTCCTTTTTTAATTCAGAAAAAGAGTGGCCAAAAGAAATCCTCCCCTTTATTATAGGTCTGAAAAATATCGGAAATTACTATATGTAACCAAATGCCAAAGGATGGCTCCCGAGCGGTTAGCTCTCGCTGCCACCCCGGGCCCTGCGGGCCCTGGAAGGCAGTGGGCCCTGGGCTCTCCCAAGTTTCAGGAGAGGAGAGATCTCCTGTGACCTCTCTGATGGCCTGTGGGCACGGCCTGAGGCCGCAGCCCGGCCCAGCTCCTCTCTGCTGGGCGTCGGCCGCGCCAGGCCCCGAGAGCCGCCTCCTCCCCGGGGCCGCGGCGAGGGCCTCGGAGCGAGGGCGCTGCTGTTTTGCACGTCTCCGGGAAGCGGCGGGGCGTCGCTGGACAGCTCCGGAGCGCAGCGCAGCGCCCGTGTTCTGGAGACGGCGCAGATGTGTGCGGCGGGGTCGGGGCCGGGAAGCCCCGCCGCGGCGGCCCTTTCCTCGCAGAGGGCGATCCCGGAAGCGAGCTCAGCGAGCGCTCTCCCCGCCCACCTCCTGACCCCCCGGGTTTCTGTGGCGTGGGGCACCCCGGCGGCGGGGCGGGGGGCAAGGGTAACCCTTACCTGCAGGAGTGGTGGGAGACGGGATCCCCGCGCGGGAGGGGGCAGGGCGGATGGGGGATCTCTCTGCCGCCTCACGCCGCAGCCGGTCTCCCCCGACGAGATGCTCCTTGTTTTGGTCCGCCCGACCAATCGGACGCAGCGGCTGGATTCTACGGAAGCTGGGATGGGCCCTTCGTGGCGGCAGCAGGACTCTCCCCTGCCGACCATAACGCATTGCGCAGGGTGCACCACCACCACCTGGTCCTCTTGCGGCTTTAACGCCTCTGACATGGAAACACCATTGCAGTTCCAGACGGGCTTCTGCTCCGAGCAGCAGCAGCAGCACGGCCAGGACAAGCAGAGTCTTCTCCAGCAGCCGCAGCAGCAGCAGCAGCAGCAGCAGCAGAGCCCATGCCTCCAGTGCAACAACTGCACCTACTATGGGGCCGCTGCGGCAGCAGCGGGGGATAACCTGCCCTCGCTGCTCCGCACTTCTTCGCCCCTCTCGGGCGTCTTCAGGACTCACTCCTCGCCGCTCTCCATCTCTGCCTCCTCCCGGCAGGGCAGCCAGTTGGACGTCAGCGAGCTCACCCCCTCCAGCCATGCTGGCTCGTCCAGGCAGCCCCACCAGTACCCCCAGTACCACCAGTGCCATAGCGTGCAGCAGCAGCAAGCAGCCAGTCCCAGCAGCAGTGTCAGCAGCGGCAGCACCCACCATCACCACTACCAGCAGCGTCGGGAGAGCAATCCCTTCGCCGAAATAGCCATGAGCAGCTGCAGGTACAACGGCGGCATCATGCGGCCGCTCAGCAACCTGAGCTCATCCCGCAGGAACCTGCACGAGCTTGACTCCGAGTCTCAGCCGCTCCAGCCGCCGCTCGCCAGCCCCATAGCTGCTGCCCCGGAGATCGTGGTCTCCAAGCCCGAGCACAACAACTCCAACAACCTGACGCTCTACGGCTCCGGCGGCACGAACAACGGCGGGGGCAAGTCCAGCAAGAAGAAGAACCAGAACATCGGCTACAAGCTGGGGCATCGCCGGGCGCTCTTCGAGAAGCGCAAGCGCCTCAGCGACTACGCGCTCATCTTCGGCATGTTCGGCATCGTAGTCATGGTGATCGAGACAGAGCTGTCCTGGGGCGCCTACACGAAGGTACCTGCCACGCCGTCGGACCGCCTTCCTCTCGCTCTCGGCGCCGTCGACGCAGCCCGACCCACGCCTCCCCCCCCGTCCCGTGCCCCTGCCGCGGGCTCCGTGCCCGCCCCGGCCCGCGGGCGAGGCCGGCTCGCGGGAAGGCGGCTCCGCAGCCAGCTGCACTCTCCTGTCAGCCGTTCAAATCCGTGCGGTCTAGCCGCCCCGCGCCGCCGTCCTCGCGGAAAGGCGGCTGCCGCCCGGCCCCGGCGTCACTTCGTTTCTCTTAGAGCCCAGCGCGGCGAGACTGTTCGGCCCTCGCCCGGCCCTGCCGTGAGGCGTCCCTCGCCCTGAGGAGAGGTGCCCTGACCCCCCGGCCCCGCCGTGTGGGGCCCACTGGTCCTCCGCCCTGAGACGAGATGCTCCCCCCGCGGTTCCACAACCGTGAGGCGAGGTGTCCCCCTCCCCCGGCCCCGCCGTGAGGCACCCCCCGGCTCCGACACCGTAAGGCGAGGCGACCCTCCCTCCCCTCCCAGTCCGGGCTCCACTGCTCGCAGTGGGGCTGGGGAGCCAGGCGGGGCGGGAACGGTCCCGTGCGTGTGGGTCTCTGACAGACAATGGTGTCTTTCTGTTGCAGGAGTCTCTGTATTCCCTCGCTCTAAAATGCCTTATTAGCCTCTCCACGATTATCCTGCTTGGGCTCATTATTGTATACCATGCAAGGGAAATTCAGGTAATGTTTCACTTTATGAATTGCTGAGTGTTTACATATCTGTGGTTGCAGAGTCAGTTTTTCTAAAGGCTTTATTTATTGTGGTAAGTACTTTGCACTTCCCACTGATTCAGAAAACAAAAATAATCACTTAGTGCTTCCTGAAGTTCAGTGAATGTATTTCATCCCTGGAGAGAAATAAGATAGGCTACATGGACACATTCGTGCTAGGAAGCATTGCCTGTTAGGGACTGTTACCTGCGATTATGCTAGTAGGATCACTTAGTTCTGAGGTTATAGCACACTTTCTCTATGACATACCTGCTGTTTTCTGTAGCAGATGTAGGGCAAGTCTTTTATTTCCCAGTGACTAAATGTCATGCTGCGCTTTTTCTCTGGATAGCAGGGCTAATTATTAGGAAAGAGGCATCAGTAGCTTCTAGGTATGTAATCTTCACTGTGCTGTTTCAGATACTAGCATACACTAGAAGAATATTTAAAAAGAGGGGGAAACCTTATGTTGGATTTGTTTTATTTAATGCCATAGAAATTACAGCCACTAGGAAATGTGACAGAGGAAAGCTGTCAATACAGGTAGGGCTAAAGGTAGGGGGAATTTAATGATCAAAGCTATAGAGTAAGTCTAAAAATAGTGTCACATGTCCTGTCCAAGGTACTTAGTTCTAATTTCAGTTGTCATTTTTTTTGATCAAGAAATTACAATTTGACATTTCAATTAAATTGAAACATATAAGAGAGAGTTTTCAAAGTTTTGAAGTGAAAAATACCTTATTTGTAGCTACATTGGTGTTTTTGCGATGTCTAATTAGAGATACCTTGGATTACAGGCAGAAATGACAGTTTTCAAGGGCAAGAACGTCTTTTTCAACAGTACCAATTAACAAAAAAGAGAAATTAAGAATTGTATAGTACCCTTCTTCTATGCTGTAGTTCTAATATGAAAGGGCACCATAGTCTCCTACTTAAGACTACTGTTAGAGAAGTATTGTGTTACTGAAGACTCTTTGCCAAATGGGATCCTGTCCTGCAGTCCTTACATATGAAAAACACTATTTCTGGCTCAGAACCCAGTTTCTTTGCATTCATATCAAAGATGGGCAGCTGTTTAACATTACTGTACTCAATAAACAAATGTCTGGTGACAGAGTATCACTATAAACTGTTGGAATACTGATGAAGAGGTTTCTTTATTTGTGTAAAAATAAATAAATGTAGCTGCTGCAATGTGGGAGCCTTGTTCTCCAGTGTACCTTGCTATAAGTGGTGCTTGAGGCACTAAGAACAAAGCTGAAAAAACCAAGCTCTGTAAGTATTTGAATTATTCTATGTATTTTCAAGAAACTTTAAATAGAAAACAATACACAAGATAACCAAATAGTCATAGGTTTCTGTATGCATAAGCTTACAGTAGGTAGTTACTCCAACATTTGCATATTTTTTTTTTCAGCTAATTAGATGCACATTTTCATTCTTTCAGAGATTTGTTATGGATCAGAAAAATCAATCTTTTAAAAAACTTCAGTTGTATTTCTGATTTTTTTTTTTTTAATTGATCATTTTAAAGAACTCCTTCATGTATAAGACTACATGGAAGGAGTTGTGCGATCATGTGACTTAATCAAGGTTAATGTAGTTTTCAACACTGCCTGACAGTATAGAATACAAGCATACCTGTTTGTAAAACAGTAATACTCTATGTTTTTGTCTGAGAGACACTGTAGGCTGCAGTACTCATGTCAGAGCCTGGAGTAAGCTGCAGTTCCAAGGGGCTCTGTCATTCATCTTGAAAATGAAAGGGAAGTTTTGTTTTCAAGGACGCTATTGGAAGGAAAGGCCATTGTACCACCCTTAGCTGTTAGATATCTGATAGATTTTTAATTTAGGCACAGTATGTTTATATACGCACACTCGACTTTTTAAAAAATAAGATGAAAACCACACAGAGAAATATTTACATCCATCTATGGTGCTAAATTTATGTTACACCTTAAATCTGAAAACAAGAGGTATCTTTAAAATACTTTAGCTTAGAAATGTACAGAACCTACTCCAAGTGAAAGAAAATACTGCATAAGCCCAATAATGTAACGATTTTTAAATAATCTTTAAAACTGACTGTTTTCTGAAGGGATACTTGCCTTTAATTCAGGCAAATATCCTGCTATGTGCAGTGGAATATTTCTTGAATCAGGTCTGTAGAATCATGCCCATAGATGGTTGCTTGTGTCCTGGAGCACCAGATGTTTGCTGATCTTGTTCAAATTTGATCATTCCTTTCTTATTCTTCTCTGAAAGGTACTTAGACTTTATCAGTAAGTATAGTGTAAATTTGCAGGAATTCATCAAGACAATAAATTTTGTTGTACAGAACAGAATGGCAATGTATTTTGCTTGCAGTGTGGTATGTTTCATAGTCTGATAGAAGCAAACCTACCTGAAAGAAAAGTAGATTTTCCTGCAAAACATGAACTAAAATATGTTGGGAAATAAGATGAAAGTTTAGCAATTAGTAGTGCTTGCAGATTTAATATTTAGAAGCACCTGGTGACATAAAACATCTGCTAACCAAAATCAGCTGCTGCTTTTTTTTTCAGTAGTCTGTGCCTGTCGTGGTTTAACCCCAGTCAGCAACTAAGCACCATGCAGCCGTTTCCCCCTCCCCCCTCCCAGTGGGGTGAGGAGGAGGAAAGGAAAAAAAAGTAAAACTCGTGGGTTGAGATAAGAACAGTTTAATAACTAAAGTTAAATATAATACTAACAATAGTAATAATGAAATATAATATTAATAATAATAATAATAGTAATGAAAAGGAATATAACAAAAAAAGGAAGGGGGGGGGGGGAGGAAAAAAAACCAGTGATGCACAATGCAATTGCTCACCACCCGCTGACCGATGCCAGAGCCGCGATCTGCGCCTCCCGGCCAACTCCCCCCTGTTTATATACTGGGCATGACGTTCCATGGTATGGGATACCCCTTTGGCTAGTTCCGGTCAGCTGCCCCGGCTCTGCTCCCTCCCAGCTTCTTGCACACCTGCTTGCTGGCAGAGCATGGGAGACTGAAAAGTCCTTGGCTTAAGATAAGCGCTACTTAGCAATAACTAAAACATCAGCGTGTTATCAGCATCATTCTCACACTAAATCCAAAGCACAGCACTGTACCAGCTACTAAAAAGAAAGTTAACTCTGTCCCAGCCGAAACCAGGACAATATCCACCCCTTATTCTATACCATTTACGTTATGCCCAGATCCCACACTTTCTGATACATCTCCAATTAATCACCATCACTTTTCCTGTCTTTTAATATATACACACAGATATCATTCCCGCGGTCTATGGGCCACCTCTATCAAATGTCTGTTGAGTTCATTCAGTCCATGACTTTGAGCTCCATCTATCGTAACAGTCTGTCTGGGCAGGAGGGATGATGCAAAATCCGCTCAGTCGGCAGAACAGGATTGGGCTTCGGTGTGATGTGGCAGGCAGGTGACATTGGGCGCAGCAGGAGGATGGTGTGTGGTGTCGGATTGTTGCATGCTGCAGTCAGTCCTGGTTCCATCACTACTGCACTTCCCTCAGTTTTGTCAAAGTTCATTCTTCACTAATCTAAGTAATTCTTACTGTAATACCATTAATATAGCATATAACAATTACAATAATGATGACATACAGTGGCAAGATTATATAGCAATTAATAGCATACAATTTAATCTATTGGCTGTTCTCACCTAAAATCAAATCCCCTTGAGGCACACATTGGACTTCCCCATCCTTCCGCATCACCCACCAAGTGCACCCAGGCCCTTGAGCAAAAGCAATCCCAGGAATGGGTTTGCCTTTGCCTGAGGCAGGAGTAACCCAAACTGTTTTCCCTAGCATATTTTTTATGTGCACTACAGGGACTTTATCCCCTTCTACAGTACGTAAAAGTTCTGATTGGGCAGGGCCAGCTCGATTGGCAGATCCTCTAGTGTTGACTAACCAGGTGGCCTTTGCTAGATGTGTATCCCAATGTTTAAAGGTCCCACCACCCATTGCTCTCAATGTAGTCTTTAACAATCCATTGTATCGCTCGATTTTCCCGGAGGCTGGTGCATGATAGGGGATGTGATACACCCACTCAATGCCATGCTCTTTGGCCCAGGTGTCTATGAGATTGTTTCGGAAATGAGTCCCATTGTCTGACTCCATTCTTTCTGGGGTTCCATGTTGCCATAAGATTTGCTTCTCAAGGCCCAGGATAGTGTTCCGGGCGGTGGCATGGGGCACGGGATATGTTTCCAGCCAGCCGGTGGTTGCTTCCACCATTGTAAGCCCATGGCGCTTGCCTTGGCGGGTTTGTGGGAGTGTGATATAGTCAATCTGCCAGGCCTCTCCATATTTGTATTTCAGCCATCGTCCTCCATACCAAAGAGGCTTTAACCGCTTGGCTTGCTTAATTGCAGCGCATGTTTCACATTCATGGATGACCTGTGCGATAGTGTCCATGGTCAGGTCCACCCCTCGATCGCGAGCCCATCTATATGTTGCATCTCTTCCCTGATGGCCTGAGGTGTCATGGGCCCACCGAGCCAGAAATAATTCCCCCTTATGCTGCCAATCCAGATCTACCTGAGCTACTTCAATCCTAGCAGCCTTGTCTACCTGTTGATTGTTTTGATGTTCTTCAGTGGCCCGGCTCTTAGGTATGTGGGCATCTACGTGACGTACTTTCACAACCAGGTTCTCTAGCCGGGCAGCAATATCTTGCCACAATGCGGCAGCCCAGATGGGTTTACCTCTGCGTTGCCAGTTACTCTGCTTCCATTGCTGCACCCACCCCCACAGAGCATTTGCCACCATCCATGAGTCAGTATAGAGATAAAGTATTGGCCATTTTTCTCGTTCAGCAATGTCTAAAGCCAGCTGGATGGCTTTCACCTCTGCAAACTGACTCAATTCACCCTCTCCTTCTGCAGTTTCTGCAACTTGTCGCATAGGTCTCCATACAGCTGCCTTCCACCTCCGATGCTTTCCCACAATGCGACAGGACCCATCAGTGAACAGGGCATATTGCCTCTCATTTTCTGGCAGTTTATTATACAATGGGGCCTCTTCAGCACACATCACCTCCTCCTCTGGTGATATTCCAACATCTTTGCCTTCTGGCCAGTCCGTGATCACCTCCAAAATTCCTGGGCGACTGGGATTTCCTATTCGAGTTCGTTGTGTGATCAGTGCAACCCACTTACTCCATGTAGCATCAGTTGCATGATGTGTAGAAGGGACCTTCCCTTTGAACATCCAGCCTAGCACTGGCAGTCGGGGTGCTAATAGGAGCTGTGTTTCAGTACCAACCACTTCTGAGGCAGCTCAAACTCCTTCATATGCTGCTAATATCTCCTTTTCAGTTGGAGTATAGCGGGCCTCAGATCCTCGATATCCCTGACTCCAAAACTCTAGAGGTCGACCTTGGGTCTCCCCGGGTGCTTTCTGCCAGAGACTCCAGGTAGGGCCATTCTCCCCGGCTGCGGTGTAGAGCACATTTTGAACATCTGGTCCTGCCCGGACTGGCCCAAGGGCTACTGCATGAACTATCTCCCGTTTAATCTGTTCAAAGGCTTGTCGTTGCTCAGGGCCCCATTTACAATTATTCTTCTTCCGGGTCACTTGATAGAGAGGGCTTACAATCAGACTATAATTTGGAATATGCATTCTCCAAAAACCCACAACACCTAAGAAAGCTTGTGTTTCCTGTTTACTAGTCGGTGGAGACATAGCTGCTATTGTGTTGATCACATCCATTGGGATGTGACGACGTCCATCTTGCCATTTTATTCCTAAAAACTGAATCTCCTGTGCGGGTCCCTTCACCTTACTCTGTTCTATGGCAAAACCGGCTTTCAGAAGGATTTGGATTATTTTCTCCCCTTTCTCAAAAACTTCTTCTGCTGTGTTGCCCCATATGATGATGTCATCAATGTATTGCAGGTGTTCTGGAGCTCCACCTTTTTCCAGTGCATTCTGGATCAGTCCATGGCAAATGGTGGGGCTGTGTTTCCACCCCTGGGGCAGTCGATTCCAGGTGTACTGGACGCCCCTCCAAGTGAAAGCAAACTGTGGCCGGCACTCTGCTGCCAAAGGGATTGAGAAAAATGCATTAGCGATATCAATTGTGGCGTACCACTTGGCTGCTTTTGACTCCAGTTCATATTGAAGTTCTAGCATGTCTGGCACAGCAGCACTCAGCGGCGGTGTGACTTCGTTCAGGCCACGATAGTCTACTGTTAGTGTCCATTCTCCATTAGACTTTCGCACTGGCCAAATGGGGCTGTTAAAGGGTGAACGAGTCCTGCTGATCACTCCTTGGCTCTCCAGTCGACGAATCAGCTTATGGATGGGAATCAGGGAGTCTCGGTTGGTGCGATATTGCCGCCGGTGGACCCTTGTAGAAGTGATCGGCACCTGTTGTTCTTCGACCCTCAGCAACCCCACAACCGAAGGGTCCTCAGAGAGACCGGGCAAGGTGGACAACTGTTCAATTCCCTCTGTCTCCAAGGCAGCTATACCAAAGGCCCACCGGTACCCCTTTGGGTCCCTGAAATACCCTCTCCTGAGATAATCTATGCCAAGAATGCATGGACCCTCCGGACCAGTCACAATGGGGTGTTTTTGCCACTCATTCCCAGTTAGGCTTATTTCAGCCTCCAATACAGTTAGCTGTTGGGATCCCCCTGTCACCCCAGAAATACAAATGGGTTCTACCCCTTTATAGCTTGATGGCATTAGAGTACACTGTGCACCGGTATCTACTAGAGCTTTATACTCCTGTGGGTCTGATGTGCCAGGCCATCGAATCCACACAGTCCAGTAAACCCGGTTGTCCCTCTCCTCCGCCTGGCTGGAGGCAGGGCCCCTCTAGTCCTGGTCATAGGATTCTCCACTCACTTGTTGCAAAAATGGATTAGAATTCCTTTTCATAGAATCAGGAGTAAGATCAGCCCTTCCACTTTGTCGGCCACACCGCTCGCAGTGCTCACTGGAGGCTGAAGCAACCATTTTCCTGGAAGAACCCTCATTTGTGGTTGTTTTTCCTCGCAATTCCCGTACCCGTGCATCTAGGACCGAGGTAGGTTTTCCATCCCACTTTCTCATATCCTCTCCGTGGTCAAGCAGGTAAAACCACAGGGTACCCCGTGGTATATACCTTCTCTCTCCTCTCTCTTGCCCAGAAGAATACCTTCTCCTAATAGCTGAGGTATTGGTCCGTACAGGTGGGCAGCCAGACTTATCCTCAAATCGCTGGAACTCTCGGGACCATTTCTCGGCTAGTATGTCTGGCAGTTTCTCTACAGCCGCGACGAGGGAGGAAGTGAGACTTTCTTCGTATTGCCAAAGTCGGCGAGCCAATTCATCTACTGTTGGTCCCTCCTCGTCTTTCCAGTCCATTACTGCTAATGCATTGGCATATGATGATGGTGCGCTTCGTACAAACTTCCGCCACATGGGTCGTGCACATTGGACTTCATCTGGATCTGTGGGTAACCGCCCATCGTCTGGGTCATAATAAACCATCTCCCGCACGGCTAATTCCCTCAGGTACTGGATACCTCTCTCCATGGTGGTCCACTTGCCTGGGTGACATACAACATCTTCCTTGAAGGGGTACCTTTCCCTCACGCCCGATAGAAGTCGCCTCCAGAGGCTGAGGGCTTGTGTCTTTTTTCCAATCGCCTTGTCAATGCCCCCTTCCCTAGAAAGGGATCTCAATTGCTTGGCTTCCTTACCCTCTAATTCCAAGCTACTTGCCCCATTATCCCAGCATCGGAGCAGCCAGGTGATGATGTGCTCGCCTGGATGACGGCTGAAGTCTTTTTGCATATCTCGCAGCTCACTCGGGGATAGGGATCGGGTGATTATCTCCGGTTCTGCCTCTTCCTCCTGTTCTCGTGATGACCCTGCTTCACCTTCATCCTTCGCTAAGCGAACTGATTTTTTTGTATATTTCTTCTTCTGTGTAGGGGCGATTGATATTGGCACCAGTTGATTCTCTAGTTCAGCTGCATCATCCATCGCCAAGGTTTGAGTTGCCACAGTGCCTGTTGCTGGGGTTTGAGTAGCCACAGTGCTTGTCATAGGGATTAGAGTAGCTGCAGTAGCTGTCACCAGAGTTTGAGTAGCCACAGTGCTTGTCATCATAGGGATTATAGTAGCTGCAGTAGCTGTCGCCAGAGTTTGAGTAGCCACACTGTTTGTCGCTGGGGTTTGAGTAGCCGCAGTGCCTGTCGCCAGAGTTTGAGTAGCCGTAGTGCCTGTCGCCAGAGTGTGAGTAGCTGCAGTGCCTGTCACCAGGGTTGGAGTAGCTGCAGTCGTGGGAGCTGATCTCTGGGTGGTATTTTTAAATAGTTGTTTAACCCTAGACAAGATCTGAATCACATTCAGGAACAGGCTGATTCCTAGCAATAGGACCATGCTGAGTTCAACATCCCAAGGATATTCAAAATTTACAAACTCCTTCAATGCTATTGCAATTAACCTGGCCGAGAAAGGGAAGATGTGGGAAGATGTCTCCCCAATAGGTTGGCTCCCCGAGGAGAAAAGGTAGAAAGTGCAATTATTAATATTCTCTAGGAGATAGCACCCGAAGTACGGAGATGTCTCCTCCATAGATTGGCTCCCAGAGGAGAAAAGGTAAAAGGTACAATTATTAATAGTCTCCCATAGGCGGCTCCCGAAGTACAGAGGTGACAACAATGCCGAGTACAAACACCCGATTAGTTTCACGACCTGCACTTCTATCACATCATAAGCCAGTGTTACAAAGTACAACAACATGATAACTCTAGCCCGGTTCCCACAGGTGATAAACAGCACAACAGGGAGCATATACTGCAAGTAGGGCATTACATAACGCAACTTCAAGAACCACCACAACACCAACTTTGATAGCAAACGAACCCACATTGTAACCAGTAACTATCAAACCAATACAATGAATACTTATAAGAAGTTTGTTTTAACACACTCTGATCAGATCCGTCGTTATCTCAACCCTTCTCGCCCCACGTTGGGCACCAAAAAGGCTGTCGTGATTTAACCCCAGCCAGCAACTAAGCACCACGCAGCCGCTTCCCCCTCCCCCCTCCCAGTGGGGTGAGGAGGAGGAAAGGAAAAAAAAAAAGTAAAACTCGTGGGTTGAGATAAGAACAGTTTAATAACTAAAGTTAAATATAATACTAACAATAGTAATAATGAAATATAATAATAATAATAATAGTAATGAAAAGGAATATAACAAAAAAAGAAAGGGGGGGGGGAGGAAAAAAAACCCCAGTGATGCACAATGCAATTGCTCACCACCCGCTGACCGATGCCAGAGCCACGATCCGTGCCTCCCGGCCAACTCCCCCCTGTTTATATACTGGGCATGACGTTCCATGGTATGGAATACCCCTTTGGCTAGTTCAGGTCAGCTGCCCCGGCTATGCTCCCTCCCAGCTTCTTGCACACCTGCTTGCTGGCAGAGCATGGGAGACTGAAAAGTCCTTGGCTGAAGATAAGCGCTACTTAGCAACAACTAAAACCTCAGTGTGTTATCAACATCATTCTCACACTAAATCCAAAACACAGCACTGTACCAGCTACTAAGAAGAGAGTTAACTCTGTCCCAGCCGAAACCAGGACAGTGCCCTTGATTTCTTGGTAGGAAGTCTGAACAGCCATGCTGCAAGCAACTCTATGGTAGTGCCTAACAGTATAGCAGGTGACTGTAGTCTGTCCATTTAAATGACCTTGCCTATGTGTTCTGTTTTGAAAACAGTCAGCTCATCAGTTAAACCAAACTGTGAGCTTGCTTGTCCCAGACCTGCTGAACATCCTATTTTAAGGGAGTTGGAAGGGAGATTTAAGAAGACTTACAGGGATTCTTCACAAGAATATTATATGGATGTGAGATAAATGGGCTTTTTTTTTTTCTTTTTTTGTTTTCTTCTTCTTTTTTCTTTTTTAGTTTATAAGCAGTAGAGGAACAGGAGCACCTTCAGTATATAAGGGGTGGGGTGGGGTGTGTGTCCTCCGCCTCCTTTTCAGCACCGCAGACAGCTCCGCACGTTGCACATTATCCGGGGCGCCCTTGGCTGGGCTGGGCCTAGCTCAGAGCAACCTGTGCTGTGGGGAGGGCGGCTGCCAGCCTCCCCAGCTTCCCTCCCGCAGCACAGCCGGGTGAGTTCTCCTGCTGCCTGACGGCACATGCATAATTTTGGACATATTTTTAGCCTTGCATTCTAAACCTATTAGCAAAACAGATTCATTTTTCTATTCTATGAAACAGCTCTGCATTTGACAGACCAAAGTCTCCAGAATGGCATAGCTGCGGTATTTAGACAAAAATAACTGTTTGGCTGCTGTGCAGTTTTGTGAAATATTGGAAATGTTAAAATGATTTCTTCAAATAGGTTTTCAGTGATTGCAGTGTATTAGTTATTCTGTATTATTAGCTATTAGTGTTATTATTAGTATAATAATAAGTACAATTAGTGTTATTATTAGTTATTCTGTATCATTAGTTATTAGTGTTATTATGTAGTATTATTATTATTAGTTAGTGTATTAGTTATCCTGTTATTCAGGAGTGATTATATTTATTAAATGTGACTTAATGTTAAGACTATAATAACAATCAAATTAAACCAGGTAGTTTTAAATGATAATTCTTAGCCTACATTATCATTTCAAGAAAAGAGGATAAAAACACAAACAATGCTTCCTTCACCTCCCTCCCTCTCCCAGGAAAAAAGCCAGATGAACAACAGTAATGATGTTGGAGCCAAGTATGGTGACAACCCCAAATCTGTGTATTCTCCTTTTGGTTCATTGTTGTCATGCTTGTAATGTTGTTAAAAGCATCACACTTGGGAGATTATGAAATATTCATTACTCGCTCTCTAAGCTTGTGTGGTTGTTGATTCAGTTTGGAAGACCGGTAGGAAAAATGTAGCTCATTGTTATCCCAGCCTAGAACAGGTATTTCTCTGACTACTGTTCCAGTTGAGAAATACACTTTCGAAGAGGTGGAGGAGGGAAGAGCTAAGAAGATAGTATCATCCGATTATCATAATAATTTACAATGTATAAATTGCCCACTTCATGCATAAACAGTTTGTTACATAATTAAAATAGCAGCATACAACATGATTAAATCCTTTGTAATCCTTTTGCCTTCACTGTGGTGGTACACGTTTATCTCATTGTCTTCCTTCTTCTGTTGACTCCATGCCAAAAGAAACAAAAGTCTAGCTTGCCTTTGCTTAAGTACGCTGAATCATCAGCTAAGACTGCTGCTGCAAAAACGAATGAAGTTTAAGAGCACAGAAAGCAAGTCTGTTGAATAACAGGTGAAAATCAATAAATAAACTTTGAGTGATAATTTTATTCTGATCTAAAACCTGTTGAAAATTACTGAAATTTTTCTGTTTATTTTAATAGGCCTTGGATCAGGCGACAACAAATCTCATCATGTGCCAGTTTTGGTCCAGGATACAGTAGCTTCATGTATAGGCTTGAAAATTACCTTGTACCAGTGAAGCTTAATACACATTCCATACAACAGAAAAGCATGCTGGTTATAAGAAATCTAGAGACATCATATCTGCTAAATTATCACTTTAGGAGTATTTATTTGATAAATATTTAGTTTTAGTTCCATTCAGTACATTTTTTAATAGATTATATCTGCAGAACGTGTTGACCCAGGAAAAGTTACAGGTGCCCACTGTCTCTGAAAAGCAGCACTGTAATGCAGGATAGAAAATCCTTTAACATTGGTCAAGCATCTAATGAACGGTGACTGAAAGGATCTGAGGCCTTTTGCATTGAAATTAAATGTAGAAGATGCTTGTTTCCAACAGCCTCCCTTAGGACATAGGAGGAGGTTGTATCTAATGGTCAGGCCACTGAATGGCTGGCCTGACAATACCTAGCATTGTCCATTCAAATGCACCCTTGTTCTGAGCATTTTTTAGTGAGGCTGTTAGAAGTTTATCAGGACATCAGGTTTATCTTTCCTTAAAAATACGTTCTTAAGTCTAGAGTCACAGGTGTATTCCTTTGGCAGAATGAATAAATTAGCTCATTTTATCTAGCTTCAGATTCAGTATTTATTCCTTTAACTTCTGTTTCCCCTATTCCCTTGCAAAAATATCGCCAATTTCTTCAGTGAATATATCCTTTTTTAATTGGTTCTAGTTTTCCCAGTAGCAGTGAAGCTGATCTTCCCTGAAGAGAGTAAGGCTTCTCTCACATTGGGAACAGTGGCTGATGGCAGCCATGTTGGGAGATGGCAGTTCTTCATGCAGTGATCTGTAGAACAAATTAATTTTTGTGATGAATGAAGAAAAACAAATCCTAAATCAAGAACTGTAAAATGATCATTTAAAATTAACAACATAAAAATACTGAAATGTAGATAGTTCTCCCCAGTGAATTTTGCTTCCACAAGAATATTGTAGAATTAGAGTTACTTTATTTCTGAGATACCTGAAATGGGGAAAAATATGACAGAGAGCACTAGGTTTCTTACAAGATGCATTCTAAAATTAGTTCTGTATAAAAGTACTGATATTTTGTGGGAAGATGTGCTATGTTCTTCATACACAGTCTTGGAATTGCTGCTTCAGTGCAAAACTAAATTCATTCCTAACTCTGGAATCTGACTAATGTTTCTATCCCAGTACTGCTAAGATTAGTGCACTAGTTATAGCAGACCACCTACAAGACCAGAAAAGGTTTTTAAAGAGATGTTTTTGTTTTGGAAATATTTTTTTAGTATAGTAATTTTTTCAATGTGGTCATTTGTTGTTCGTATTTGTGAAGGTGCAAAGGGAACCTAAGCAATCCATTCAATATTTCTTTGCCACTTTCCCTTTCAGGTGTAATAAAGCTGGCATAGCTAATGTCCAGCTACACTCTCAGCAGTGAGAGTGAGCCAGAACAGGCCAGTAGAAGTAGGGGGTAGTGTGGAGTGTCAGCAAATGGAAGTCGGGTTCTAAACAAGTTGTATTTAAGTTAGCTTAGCTGGTGGAATGTTTTGTAAAGATTTGCTACAGGCAAATAACCTGCTCTGTCCTTAGATTCCTGGGAACAACAGTATGGTTTTAAAACTACGTATGTTTTTCATTCCATCTCTATCAATTGTATGGAACAGCTACTCTGGATTCCTCTGGGTCACCCAGTCTATTTACTAGTAAACATATCTGTTATGTAATAACATACATCTCCTTTTCTTTTTTATTCTTTACTTTTTAAATAACAGAACAATACATAGTATAAAACAATAAAAATACTTCTTTAGTGCACTGGTCCCATTTTCCCGTTTTGCGTGTTTGTGCAAAGGAAAGGAACAGGACTCCTACCTAAACTGTTCTTTCTGTATTAATCTTCCTCCACTTATGCTATATTCAGAGCTTTACTAAGTCATGTTCCTTCTGCATCTGCTTGGAGAACATTTTTGACTGTCAACCCCAGTCACAGGAGCTTTTGGGAACTGTTGGTGCTGGATGGAAGTTTTCTAAATGTTGTAACTTAAGGAGCTTATTCTCATTGTGTTTTACCCTGCTGGAGGGAGTGGGGTCTGAATATATTATATAATAGAATAAGTGTTAAATGAAGAATATTATTTAAATGAAGAAATACCTTTAGTGGACACTGACTTTGAAAGAACTCCTTATTCAGTAGCTTTAATTCAGTCACTTACTGATGGGTCTACTGAGTATCTCAAATGAATATGGTAACCCCGAGTGGTGGGCTTCTATTTCTGGACCTCTCATTATGTGACAGCTGAAGACATTATCACTTTCAAATATTATTTTTCTTAGAAGCAATTGGCTTAGCCGAAGTCAAGGGAAGTTGATAAGGATTTTCTGTGCCTGCAAACATAACCCATTCCACTCGGCACTACTGAGAAACTTCTTTCTTTGTAGCATATTAGGATTTCTTCTGCTGACAACTGAATATGTTCTTAAGTATATGTTTCATAATGATATTCTAAAGTTTTTTAAAAAGTGATTAAATATGATTTTCTTTTATGAAAATTGTAAGATCAAATTTTGATGTCTAAGTTTAATTCAACATTCTTCCATTCTCATCTTTTGAATCGAATCAATACTTAAGGTATCATTTTTCTTGAATTGCCTTTCTGCATATAGTATTCATATTGAAATCTGTGAAGACGGTAGGTAAAAAGGGAGGACAAAAGACCATTGCTTTTCCAGCATATTCTGCAACTTTAAAAGAAATTTTAAAACACTGCTGATTTAACATGTATTTGATATGTATCTGAGAACTGAAATGGTTAGCTGTGTCATTCGTTTATTCTTTTCTTCAGAAAACCACACAACATTTGAGGGATTTGATATTATCTATCTCATATTCAGTTAAACTGGTTACTATTCATCTGTATTCTGGGTGCTCTAAATACCTGGACCTCTTTATAGCTGTTTTACCATTTCTGTGATCTGACTGACAGCATTTACAGGCTAATCACAAGAATCAAACGCACTTGAGCCTCATTGTATTTTGAAAGTTTGGCCCTTTATATCAAATAGTATATTTGCTAAGTGCAAACCAACTGTCTTTTGGTAATAAATAAATAGATAGATTTGCCTTCCTACCAGTATGAATTTCATTTTTATATCTAGCATACAAAGTCTTCAGAAAGACCACAGGCAAAAGAAAGTGTATGTGCTCACGTTGCATACATTGAATTCACTGAGTGTGTTTCTTTAGCTTAATTCAACACTATGTTTCTTTGGCTTTAATAGTATTGCAGTGGAGGTAAGAACTATACCTAAGATAAAGAGAAGGAACATGAAGGAGGAAAAAACAGGTCCAAAAATAAGAGAATTTGGGTTGGGTTCTTTTGTTTTGTTTGTTTCTTACTGTGGTTAACTTCTTTCTTTCTTTTAGTGTCACTCCAACTACAATAAAGTTAACTTATTGTTATCACTTTCTTAAACAAAGAACTGGAGCAATTTTCTGGAAGACAAACTGAACGTGTTGGGAGGAAGATGTAGAATGTGTTTTTGGATCTCTAAAGGACATATACAGAGAGTTCAGGCTTGCATTTCTAAACTTTTGAAGGATGGAAAGGGGCAAAAAGCAATGCAGATGAGGAATTGCTTGTTTGGCCCTGTATATGGTGTGTAGCATGCTAGAAATACTTTTCTTACGTTCAGAAGGACATTCTTTGTGTATTTCACCTTCTCACCCCTTAAATTACTTCTAAGTTTTTGAATAATCTAATTTTAAAAATCCTGCAAAAGTTTTTTATTTCCGATTACATATTTACTGAACAGCCTTGTCTAGATTCAGACTAGAAGTGGCGTGAAGGTCTTCTCCTGTTGCTTTTTTGAAAAGTTACCTTGCATATCCCTACTCTCTACTAGTGACAAATATTGTTCAATTAAGTATTTAGTTAGTAAATCTTCAGGAACAACATTTACTAAACAGTGTGAAGTGTTTTATTACTTTTGTTCCTGGGTGGTAAACTGAAGGCTTTGATTCTGCAAGGACCTACATACATGTGCATTTAATTTTCAGCTACTAATAGACCTCACCTGGCTGCCTAGGCTACTCTGGTGTTTGCAGGCCTCTGCTTTTCAGTTTTGGTTTTTTGAAGGTGTGACTATGGTTCATTTAGACATGGTCAACCTAGCTTTAAAACAGCTAGTTCAGGTATTGCTAGTAGTTGAGGTATAGTTGAACTGATTTTTTATTGTGAGTTATCTTTTAGAGTCTTTATGTAGTTTCTTGGATGGTTTTGCAGCCTGCATTGGTCTATATTGGTACCTGAAGTTTGAAGAAAGCTTGAATAGTTCTACTGAAGCTATAATCTCTCTGGTCTGAAGCATTGATGTGCTCTAAAGAAGTCTTAATGTTGTACTGCAGAAAGTATTTTCAGTTTGTAATTTAGATTTCCATCCTGAAAAACCTTTCTTAAATTATTCTTAATTCTATGAACTTTGAATAAGCAATTGATTTTGAAGGGATGAGGTTTAAATTGGCACAGAGTTTTGTTTTATCAAAAATGATGATTAAACAAAAATATGAAAAAATCTTAGTAAATAATATGTGGAAATTCAGTTTCATATACAGTTTTAAAAATAGTGCACAAAAACATTCTTTTTGGCTTGACCAAAATGATGTTCACTTAGTAGTGACTTAGTAATGTAATTTGCTGAAATGGCATATTTATTTTGGTTTTAGGGGTCATTAGCAGCTTTGAAAATGATGGTATTTTAAAATAGAATTATAACAAGGTTTGTTAATGGCATACTAAAGTTAACCTTATATTTTATCATTTCAGTTATTCATGGTGGACAATGGAGCAGATGACTGGAGAATAGCCATGACTTATGAGCGTATTTTCTTTATCTGCTTGGAAATACTTATATGTGCTATACATCCCATACCTGGGAACTATACATTCACATGGACAGCCCGGCTTGCCTTTTCTTACGCTCCATCCACAACAACAGCTGATGTGGATATTATTTTATCTATACCAATGTTCTTAAGGCTGTATCTTATTGCCAGAGTTATGCTTTTGCATAGCAAACTTTTCACTGATGCATCATCTAGAAGCATTGGAGCGTTAAATAAGATAAACTTCAATACCCGCTTTGTTATGAAGACTTTAATGACAATATGTCCAGGAACTGTACTGTTGGTTTTTAGTATCTCATTATGGATAATTGCTGCGTGGACTGTCCGAGCTTGTGAAAGGTAAGGTTGTTCTGTTTGGTTGGTTGGTTGGTTCTGTCTGTCTGTCTTGTTTTGCTTCTTTGGTTTATGTATTTGAAGGACCTAAATATTTAATGGAATGGAGCTTCCTGGTCTTTGATATGTTGAGTGCTGGTTGGATTTCACTCTGTCACAGATTGTCAGGAATGCTTTGCCTTTTAATCTGAAGGATTTATGTAGACAAGTTTGTGCCACAACACTTATTGTAGTGTTGCAAGTCGATTTCAATGTTTTCATTTAACTTTGCTAAAACACAGTGGGATACCATAAAATGTCTTTTAACAACAGTTACAGTTGTTGATATTCTGTGTTGATAACAGCTTTCATTTATTGTGTTTATGAGTTAAATTTATTGGGAGTAATGTAGATAAAATAGCTATGGAAAATTCCAATGGAAAAATGTATTTTTTCAATTAGACTTTTATAGTCCTGTTTCTTTAAAAAAAAAAAAAGTGAAAAAATGTTGTTGGGGAGTTGGCAAGATCAAGAAAGGGTGATGTACTGGTTTTGACTGGGACAGAGTTAATTTTCTTCGTAGTAGCTCGTATGGTGCTATGTTTTGGATTTGTGACCAAAATAGTGTTGACAGCACACCGATGTTTTAGCTATTGCTGAACAGTGCTTACACAGAGTCAAGACCTTCTCTGTTTCTCACTCTGCCCGCCCCCAGTGAGTAGGCTGGAGGTGCACAAGAGATTGGGAGGGGACACAGCTGACCCCAACTGACCAAAGGGATATTCCATACCATATACCATCATGCTCAGCAATAAAAGCTGGGGGAAAGAAGGAGGAAGGGGGGAAGTTTGGAGATATGGCATTTGTCTTCCCAAGTAACCGTTACACGTGATGAAGCCCTGCTTTCCTGGAAAAGTAAGATGGGAAGTAGTGAATGAATTCCTTATTTTGCTTTGTTTGTGCATACAGCTTTTGCTTTCCCTGTTAAACTGTCTTTATCTTAACCCATGCGTTTTCTCACTTTTACCCTTCCGATTCTCTTCCCCCTCCCGTTGGGGGGGACTGAGTGAGCGGCTGTGTGGGACTTAGCTGCCTACCGGGGTTAACCCACAACAGAGGCAAAGAGGAATGGGGGGAGAGAGAGATAAAAACAGAGGGGAAAAGAGATAAATAGGAGGTGAGAAAGAGATGGAGAGAGATTAAAAGAGAGAGAAAGCAAGAAAGAGAGCAACAGAGAGACAAAGAAGGAGAAAGGAAAAGTTAGAGACAGAGAAAGAAAGAGAAGGGGGGGGAGAGGGAGAGAAAAAGAGAAACGGGGGGGGAGAGAGGTAGGGAGAGTGAAAGAGAGAAAGAAAAAGAGGAACAGAAAAGAGAGCTACTAAAAGAAAGATAAATAGAGGGACGGAGAAAGAGAGTGAAAGGGAGAGAGAAAGGGAGGGAGAAATAGTGAGAGAGGGGAGGGAAGAGGGAGAGCAGACAGACAAACCAAGAGAGAGAGCAAAAAGCGAGAGTGTGAGGGAGGGAGAAAGCATGAGAAAGCACACAAGAGACAAAGAGAGTTGAAGAGAGAAAAAGTGGGAGAGAGATAAATGCTGAGCAAGCGAGAGAGAGAAAGCGAGGGGCAAAAGCAAGAGACTGAGCAAGAGAGGAAAAGAGAGAACGCGATGGAGCAAAAGCGAGAAACCGTGTGAGAGGAAGAGAGAGCGAGAAAGGAAGAGGCAGCAAAATAAAGGGAGAGAGCAAGAGAGGGAGAAAGCAAAAGTGAGAATGTGAGTGCAAGGCTGAGAGTGAATGAAAAGGCAAGATAGAGAAAAAGCTAGAGAGAGAGAAAGGCTGGTGAAAGAGAAAGCGAGAAACAGACATGTTGTTTTTCCTCTTCCTTTCCCTGTTTGCCCACTTTGGAAGCTGTTTAGGGGAGTTACTTGTGACAGCTAGCTGATATAAATCAGCAGTTAAAATGCAAGCTGACTGTTATGGTCAGGTTACTTTTGGAAGTTATTCATTGCATTACTTCCCAATTTGTTATGGAGAAAAATATCTACATTCAGTTTATAAGATAAGCTATTATCTTGACATTGCTGCTGCTCTTGTTAATATTGCCAGAATTGTGGAATGCAGTTTGTTACAGTAGATGCTTAGTGTCAATGTTGTTCAATTATGTTATGGCAAGACTAATCATGTTCTGAAAATGTTAACAGTGACACATTATAGTTTCAAAATATTTCCCATACCTGGGACAGAAGGAACATTCTAGGGGTGGGTTGACCTTGGCTGGCTGCCAGGTGCCCACTCAGCCGCTCTCTCACTCCCCCTCCCCAGCAGGACGGGGGGAGAAAATAAGACTAAAAACCTTGTGAGTCAACATAAGGACAGGGAGATCACTCAGCAATTACTGTCATGGGCAAAACAGACTTGACTTGGGGAAGATTAATTTATTGCCAATTAAAAATACAGTAGGACAGCAAGAAACAAAGACAAAACTAAAAACACCTTCCCCCCCGCCCCCTTCTTCCCAGGCTCAACTTCACTCCTGACTCTTCTACCTCCTCCCCCACCGAGCAGCGCACGGGGGTTGGGGAACAGGGGATGCAGTCAGTTCATAATGCTTTGTCTCTGCCACTCCTTCCTCCTCATGCTGTTCTTCTGCTCCAGCATGGGGTCCCTCCCATGGGGTACAGTCCTTCACAAACTGCTTGATCATGGGTCCTTCCCATGGATTGCAGTTCTTCATGAACTGCTCCAGCGTGGGCCCTTTCCACGGGGTGCAGTCCTTCAGGAATGGACTGCTCCAGTGTGGGTCCCCCGCAGGGTCACAGGTCCTGCTAGAAAACCTGCTCTGGTGTGGGCTCCTCTCCACAGCCCGCAGTTCCTGCCAGGAGCCTGCTCCGGTGTGGGGTCCTTCATGGGCTGCAGAGGGGACAGCCTGCTTCACCATGGTCATCTTCATGGTCTACAGGGGAATCTCTGCTCTGGCACCTGGAGCACCTCCTCCCCCTCCTTCTTCACTGACCTTGGTGTCTGCAGAGTTGTTTCTCTCACATTTTCTCTCTCCTCTCTCTCACAGCTGCTGTGCAGCATTTTTTACCCTTTCTTAAATATGTTATCAGAGAGGCACCAACAGCATCGCTGGTGGGCTCGGCTTTGGCCAGCGGTGGGTCTGTCTTGGAGCTGGCTGGAACTGGCTCTATCCGACGTGGGGGCAGCTTCTGGTGTCTTCTTGGAGAAGCCACCCCTGCGGTTTCCCCTGCCCCGCTACCAAAAGCCTTGCCACGTAAATGCAATACAAGAAGTAACAAAGTGTTAGAAGGAAAGATGTTTTGCTTTCTAAATTCATTGCAAGTGACAAGGCGCGCTCTCATTTTGGCCCAAAATACAGGAATTCCAATATTCTGACACTAGTATTTCCAGAAAGGTTCAATTTCATTTCTGCACTGAAATCCAGACACCTTTTTGAACTTTCTTTATGCTAGTATAACAGTGATGTTATACCAGTACAGAGCTCGTAGGTTGATCAATCAAAAACATTCCTGAATTAGAAAATAGAACGTGAATTTACTTGTAGTTATGTTTCTATAAAACAGTGGGTTTATCTCAGTGATATCCAATATTTGTTTTTAAGCCTTGTTTTGTATTAAATAAAATCCATTGGTAAAATTCCTATGGGTTTCCACGAGTGGTCCACTGAATCCAAGTATGTTAATTGAAAACTGAATCTATTGCTGCAACATAAATTGGACAACTATTTCAGATTACTTAAGTTGCGAGCTTTTGGGTCAGGGGCTATCTTTGTTCTATGTTGCGTGCTGCTTAGCACAGTGGTATCGGAGAATAACACTTCCGTATAATATATTGCAGTACTAATAAATGTAATAATTTTTAGTGGGGTGGAAGAGCTAAACGCTTCTGAGAGCTCCTGATGTTCAGATGAAGATGAATGCTTGCATGTGCTGATATAGCAGTTTAACTATTCAGTTTCGATTGATGCTGAGTGTGCTGACAGCTTGTGCTGAGAACACTGCCCAGGCAGGAGTAATGCCTGAACTCGGCATTGTTTTCTCCTTGGAAATGTGCTGCCTGAAGTGGAGAAGGCTGAGGTGAGAGTCTGTAGTCTTAATTCCCTCGCAGAGGGGAACACGTACGCCAGGTGGTGGGACCTTAAAATCCACCATTTAGTAGCGTCAATCAACTTTACTCCTTTTAGATCTGTACTAGCACTATGCACAATGCTATGCCGTGAACATATATCAGGTTGAGTTGGAACGGGCTGGCACTAAGCAGGTGTCTCTGCGCTATACTCTCATTTATGGGGTATGTGTGGCCAATGTGGGACACAGTGCATAAGCATATCTTCTGATGCCAAGCTGAGACAGCAAAAGAGACCAGTCCCTGACCACTGGGAAGAAGGATGATAAAAAAATATTTCTTAGGCCCTAGAGTGCCAGCTACCTGACTAGGATGACAGCAGGAACAGGAACAGATGATGTTAGTGTCACAGGGCTATAGCCTGGTTTGGAAGCTGATGCAAAACCTGTGGAAGCCAATGGGCTTTCATTGGCTTCAAGGCCTTTCACGATGGATGCAAAAATGGTTGTGTCCACTGTGTAGTCATGCAAATCATGCCAAGTGGTTGGGATACAAACTTAAGTTTCAGTTGTAAGGAATTGTGTATATGTATGAAAATATGCTTTGTAATGCTAGGAAATGATTAAGGGACTGGAGCATCTCTCCTATGAGGAAAGGCTGAGAGAGCTGGGACTGTTTAGCCTAGAGGAGAGAAGGCTCGGGGGGGATCTCATCAATGTATATAAACACCTGAAGGGAGGATGCAAAGAGGATGGAGCCAGGCTCTTTTCAGTGGTGCCCAGTGACAGGACAAGAGGCAATGGGCATAAACTGAAACACAGGAGGTTCCGTCTGAACATCGGGAAACCCTTTTTTTTTTTTTTTTTTTTTTTTTTTTTTTTTTTTTTTTTTTTTTTTTTTACTGTGAGAGTGACTGAGCACTGGAACAGGTTGCCCAGGGAGGTTGTGGAGTCTCCCTCCTTGGAGATATTCAAAAGCCATCTGTACGTGGTCCTGAGCAGCTGGCTCTAGGTGGCCCTGCTTGAGCAGGGAGGTTGGACCAGATGACTTCCAGAGGTCCTTTCCAACCTCAACCATTCTGTGATTCTGTGACATTGGGATGCATGGCAGAAAAAAATCTGCAACCACTGTTACTGACACGTATTAGGTTTACATGGCAAGGTTGGGGGGGGGGGGGGGGCGGGGGCGGGCAGGCAGGCAGGCTGGCTGCAGGGGTGGCTTCTGTGAGAAGATGCCAGAAGCTGCCCCCATGTCGGACAGAGCCAGTTCCAGCCGGCTCCAAGATGGACCTGCCACTGGCCAAAGCTGAGCCAATTGGCAACATTGGTAGCGCCTCTGTGATAACATATTTAAGAAAGGGTAAAAAACACTGCACAACAGCAGCTGTGAGAGAGGAGTGAGAATATGTGAGAGAAATAACCCTGCAGACACCAAGGTCAGTGAAGAAGGAGGGGGAGGAGGAGGTAGAAGAGTTAGGAGTGAAGTTGAGCCTGGGAAGAAGGGAGGGGTGGGGGGAAGGTGTTTTAAGATTTGTTCTTATTTCTCATTATCCTACTCTGTGATTAATTGGCAATAAATTAAATTAATCTTCCCCAAGTCGAGTCTGTTTTGCCCATGACGGTAATTGCTGAGTGATCTCCCTGTCCTCATCTTGAACTATGAGCTTTTTGTCATATTTTCTCCCCCTTGTCCTTCTGAGGAGGGGGAGTGATAGAGCAGCTTGGTGGGCACCTGGTGACCAGCTAAGGTCAACCCACGCACAGAGCAATTTATAACTGTCTTGGTGTGTTTATCAGAGAGAGAGAGAGAGGGAGAGATGTCTGACAGTTACTATGAAATAAAACAGCTGTTTGATTATTTTTTTAATTTGTTTTTTAAAGGCTTATTTTTTCCGTTAATACACTAAATATTTACAAGTAACTTTTGACTTGCAGAAGATTACAGAAGGTAGTCTGTGAACTGCAGAAGGTGAAAATACCTGTAAAATACATAGTGTATGCTGTCTTTGAAACAATACAACATATTGTAATACGTAAACAAGAAATGACAGAATGATTAAAGATAAAGCATTAGGACAGAAGGTTTGCTGGTGTAAGTGTTCAACAGAAGGATTTGATGTGAAAGAGAGAAGAAAAATATTAGTCCCATTGCAGCTTGATGCTGTTGGAGGGGGGAGGAGGGTGTTGGCTGAACACTAGTTTTCCTTGTTTGGGCTTGTTTTCTACTGCTGCCACCTCTCTGGTAGGACTGGCATAGGACATGAGATTTAAAGAGGAGAAGCTGCTCTCTCTTTCCAACTCTGGAGAAGAGCATGGAAGAACATGGAAAGTATCTTGGTTAATAATCAGTCATGTCAGAAAGTTTAATGGCTTCTTTTCAAATTTAATATTTGGCTATGGTACATCTCAGGGGGAAGCTTAAACATGATTATAAAACATTGCATGCCAACTGCTGGGTTTGCAGTGGGGTTGTGGTAGGAGAATGTGGAGTTTACACTATTGCAGGTGCTGTTTGGCAAGTGCACCGTCCATTTGCTGCTCCAGGCTTACTTCTGTTAGTTACCAAGGGATGATGTTAATCTGTGTCCCTTTTCTTTCAGTCAGACGCATTCTCTGTTGTTACTGAATAACCTAAATTTATCAGTTGTGTAGTCACTTAATTGACTTGACCTGAGAATTATCCAAAATGTTTTCCTTTGTGACCTAAGTGTCGACCAGGGGCTAGGCTGCGTATTTCTGAGTCTCCAGTAGCATATGTGGGAAACGACATTGCAAATGATTTACATGAAGTAATGGTCTTCTAATAAAAAAACAAGTTCTCTCTTACCTGTGTTTCAGGAAGAAGTTACCTGCTGTTCTAATTCCTTGAGTTAAAGGTGATCTCTTATGTTATCCTGTATTTTGAAGAATGCATTAGATAATAGCCTGAAAATCTTCCCACAATCCGTAATCGTAGAGATGCAGCGTTATCTGAAATTGAACAGTGAGATTTCAGATCAAATATTTGTGCCCAAATGTCTTTTTCTTCTTACTTATTTTTTAATCATTCATCTTTTCAGAAATCATCATACACCTTCAGACTAATGAGCTTCTAAAATTGTATCCTTGCCTGTTTAAACTTCGATGTGAAAGTGGAATCTTTTGCAGCTGATTCTTTCCAAGGCATTCAAAACATGATGTTACATTTAGTTAATTTAACACCAAAGAGGCTTTTCAGCTCAGTAATACTTGCAGCATTAATTTTCTTCCTTTTCCAAGCATACCGGCATTTGACAAAAGTTTTGCTTGATAATTCTTGATAATACTGCATTTAGAGTGGTATTTGCTCTAATGGTTACATCTCCTTGCAAGCAGATGGCATTGATTGCCTTCCCTGTTCTTTGTGTGTTGGGAGGCAGAAGACCTGCTGATGCAATCAGTGTACCTTCAGTGATTGTATTTCTGAAGGCAAGGTGTGTGATTTCTCTTGATTTTTAGAAAATGAGATCTTGCATAGACAATCAGTCAAGAAGCAGATGCTGTGGCATGATGTTCCGGTGTCCATTGGAGACACAACAATCTGCACCAGGAACTGCATGGTAGAGCAGTTCATTTTCATTTTCTTCAGAAGGAAAATAAAAAAATTTAGACTCAAAGACTGTTAGTATGGTTTTAATAGGATCAACCCTAATACTCTGCTATCATTCAGGTAACAGGCTATAGTTTTATGGATAGTATAGAACATTGAAGTGAAGGTTTTAGTATACCAACCAGAGTATGCTAGATGTATACAAATAATTTATAAATTCATTAAAATATAAAAAATTAAAAGTGATAGATAGGGAATCCATCCTATAGATATGTTGTGACCTTGAACAAAGTCACTTAAGCTCTGTTTGTATGTTCCATGCATATAATAATATTTATCTTTATTGTTTGGTGTGGTATCCTTATACTGAGTAATAAAATGGTTTGAACTTGCCCAACTGTCACCTGACACTAAGGGGACAGACAGGTTCTTTTAGGGATCCTTGGCAGAATGATGACGGCACTAAGTTGTAGTTACAATTAAAGCTTTATTTTTTTTTTTTAACGGGATTTTATGATTAGCATAGCATAGAATTTACGATCAGAATAGCACAGGATTTCTACAAGCAGAATCACTGTAGCACAGTTTTATAAGTAGCATAGCACAGAATTTTATAGCACCGCTTAGCTTATGGTTTCTAATCACCTGGACCCTCTGCAGATCGGGTCAAATCTTAATACTTGGCTTGCTGCATCAATATAACAATCATAATCTAGACTCGAAAAACATATAAAAGAATACGAGTCACTCAGTCCTCGGAGGAAGCAGACGATGGTGGAGGCCTCCCTGGCCACCGGGAGGTCACGGGTCTCACTGTCCAGCTGCAGTTCCAGTCCAAGTTCCCATTTAGGACCTGTAACTGCTTGATTTTATAGACAGTGCTCTGTGTGCTGCTGTGCTTCCCTGTTCTGTGATGGGGTCATCACCACCACCTGGTTGGCCAGGTGCCTGGGACCTTCAAGGCTGGTAAGGAGGGGAGTAGTTGGCCTGGCACCCAGGAATCTTGAGGCCAACAGGGAGGGGAAGAAGAAATCTGTTTGACTTGTCTACTTGATTCACAGGACCTTCAAGGCCTGATAATGAGGGGAAAGGGGACTAATACGTGACCTGGTCGGTCACAGAGAATGGCCGTTTGCCTTATAAAATGGTGTTAGTTATGTGCTAACCGTATTACCAGGGGTCAGGAGCAGGGGGTAGCGGTCACACCAACAGAGGGGGTCCAGAGGAGGCGTGAAAGTGCAGGAAATGTGGTTATTCTGTACACTTACATTATGCTTTCTTATTCTTTGGGGAAGATATTCAGGAAATGTGGGCCATCCTTTGCAGAAGGCTTTGTGACTGTACTACAGCTCTGTTCCTACTTCTGTTTGATCACAGCTCCTAAACCTAAAGGAGAAATTACCTGGAGCTGGGTGGAGTGGAAAAGTAAGACTTTGGATCCTAATGCATTTTTAAGGGATTTCTGATCAATGTAGTTGGAAGTCTTTGTGCTCTTCTCCCTTGAGGGAATCATGACTCAGTTTCTTGAACTCAAAAGTTGCAATCTAGAGAAGCCTAAGACTATTTTTCCAGTAATTTGACCTTTACTCACATCTTTTCTTGAGTTCTATAAAAGGTAACATTCAAATGTAGTTCTACTATCAGAGGAAAGTTTTTCTTCTGTCTTAAATTTGTCTTGTCTATCCATTATTGTAATGAATGTTTTGTAGCTCCAGAAATACTACATATGTATAAAGTGGTCCCAACTCTACTAGAGGGACACACATCTTCAGTTCTGTGTCTAATCCTCTTCTTCCTCTCCCAAACAAAACTTATTCTGCAGTGTATCATCTATGACTTGTTTTTTCTTTAATGTTATGGATTTTTGCTAATAGAATAAGGTGTCTTTGACCTATAAGCTGGTGGTCATTACTCATTTAAAATGGGAGACAGAGAATGAAAAATGAGTTCTTCTTACTATCCTTTGTGGTGCTTTCAAATGATAATCTTGGGGACTTTTATGAAGCAGGACAGATGAAACAGTCAAGATACCAGAAGAAGCTGTAGCTCTGCGATCACATTTGTATGCAGAGCTTTACATGTGTCTTTGGATTCAGTATATGTAAAGTCTTGCAGAAGGCCAGTTCTGTCAAGCAAGTGAAAGGAGGAGAATTAATAGGCCCCTAAGGGCAGCATTATTCTCTCTAAATAATTGTCATTAAAATGAGAATGACCCCTATAGGGTTGATTGATCCTTAAGAGTTATGCTCTCCCAAAAGCAAACAGCAAATAAACTTGAAACTGCAAAATTAGCAAAATCAAAAAGCCCCATTTTATCCTTTTTTTTTTTTTTTTTTTATGAGAAAGTAAGGGGACGAAAGTAGAAGGGTCAGACTCCATATAATCTCATACTCCCAATGCTACAGAGTTTGATGGTAACATGTCAAGACCTAAAACAGAGCATCTGGCACTTTTAACATAAAATGGTGAAAGTGTCTTAAGTATTTTTTTTTTTTTCCAGGTGTATTTGGCTGAGCAATACTTCTGTCTTCAAATATGATACTGCAGAGGTCCATATAAGCAAATGAGAATTATATTCTTTAATTACCATGACCACAGTTAAGTACTACAGCTGTATTATGTTTCTGATAGCCTGACTGAAATTATGGTATTCTCTCAACTTGTATTTGCCGTGAGAGAGTTGGGACAGAAGTCTGTTACCATAGTTTATCAGTATACCCATTCACTCCAGTATAAGGCATACAGCAATATGTTGGTTGTAGCAGAGAGAAATGAAAATTCGTCTTATGCACAGATAACTTTTTTTGTTCTCTAGCAAATAAATGTCTCCAGGTTATTCATTATTCATTTAGTTAAGGTTGGTTGTGACAAGTTTATTTTCTGAAATCTGGGAGTTTGGAACACCGAAATCTCCAATCTGAATGAGTCAAATGTGATTCTCATCTGCTGTCTCTCAAGTGTAGCTCCAAGGTGTATTGGCAGGCATGTAGGTGCTAAGAGGAAAGCAAACCCGGCCATTTTATCTTTGTTTCTTAGCAAGATATACTGACCAGCAGGAGAAATGAATAGTTTGCCTATTTCAGCCGTATACTGAACTAAATTCTTCTCTGGTATAGGTTAGGTAATTGTACCATGTACAGTACTTTGAGAAGATTCTATATGTTAATGTAGCTGTAAAAAGACTAATACTACTAGGTTTGGTTTTTTTAGATTCATACCATCACAGAAACTCACCTTGAAGTATTTTTCTAGCCTTCTCATCAGTGTGATGAAAAGAACAGAATCGGAAAAGGGAGAACGCTTTGGTTTTTTTAAAAATATTACAGCCTCACGCTAATGTTTCATGCATAAAAATGCTTTCTTTGCTTCATTTGCTTTATAGCAATATATAGTTATGTTTTTATACTTCCTTATATTTCATAAAATTAAATGTACCAATCGTCTCCAATACATTAGTAACAGATTGTTAATGAAATCTGGCATAACTTTTGGATGACTCTCAAGTACACACTTCATGTTTGGAATTGTCTTTATAAATATTCAGTAAAATATGTCTAGTTTCAAGCAGTGTGACTTATGGAAGCATTAAACTAAATATAACTTTTCATCTTTTCATAAAAGACATTAACATATATTCAAGGAGCAAGTACAGTTTGCATTGATTTTTAAGATAAATACATGGCTCTAGCATTGCCCATGATATGGGGCATGAGCCTAGTCCAAAATCTGAGGCAGCCAATGAAATTGTTTCCACTGACCACAGGCTTTGGCTCAGACCCAAAGTTAGCTAAAAATAATTCTGCCTAGATTTTGTAAAATGGTTTCTTCCACAGTGCTGTACTATATAGGGTATAGTTTTATTCTCCTGTGATTCATCAAAACGTATGTTCTAGAAACTGTAGATTATTTTGGTTTTTAACTCTAAGGAAAATGATATTGGCTTGGCCTTTGTATTGTCATCTGCTTCCAGTGTGCTTTTCATTAGAAAACATGTTCATGTTGGTAAAATTTGTAAGGGTACGTGCATGAGAGAGCATCTGCTCCCTTAAGGTTATCTGACCAAGGACCTTGTCAAATGGGATGACAAGGAAAAGGGGGAAGCAATACATATAGAGGCACAAAGCTGACTGACAAACTTTAACAGACAATAACAAGAACCAAACCTGATCAGTTACACTAATTGATAAGGGCATGTGGAGTGTGAGAATGTTTGTTTATTTCAGTAAGATGATCTGATTGAGGTCTTTGTCAAATGGGATGGTAAGGAAAAGAGGGAGGCACAGACCTGACGGGGCAAACATAATGGGGACAAAGATGAGAAACCAACCTTTTCAGTCACACACTAATTGATGGGCTATCAAGAAACTGCAGGCATCACTTCAAAGAGGGCCAACCTGGTTTTGGCTGGGATAGAGTTAATTTTCTTCATAGTAGCTAGTATGGGGCTATGTTTTGGATTTGTGACCAAAACAGTGTTGATAATGCAGAGATGTTTTAGTTATTGCTGAGCAGTGCTTACACAGAGTCAAGGCCTTTTCTGCTTCTCACACCACCCCACCAGCAAGTAGGCTGGGGGTGCACAAGAAGTTGGGAGGGGACACAGCTGGGACAGCTGACCCCAACTGGCCAAAGGGCTATTCCATACCATATGATGTCATGCTCAGCAATAAAAGCTGGGGGAAGAAGGAAGAAGGGGGGGACGTTCGGAGTTATGGTGTTTGTCTTCCCAAGTAACTGTTACGCGTGATGGAGCCCTGCTTTCCTGGAGATGGCTGAACACCTGCCTGCCGATGGGAAGTGGTGAACGAATTCCTTGTTTTGTTTTGCTTGCGTGCGCGGCTTTTGCTTTCCCTATTAAACTGTCTTTATCTCAACCCGTGAGTTTTCTCACTTTTACCCATCCCACTGGGTGGGGGGAGTGAGCGAGCGGCTGTGTGGTGCTTAGTTGCCGGCTGGGGTTAAACCACGACAGCAACTGCTGAGGATGCAAACCTCCGGGTCCTGGATATTGGGGGGAGGAGGGGTGCGGCGGATGTTGGTGGAACTATGCAAACTGATGAAGGAACATGCAGGGAAAGGGAATCAAGGAGGAACAGCAGAGGAATAGACAGAAAGGGGTATAAAAGGGGCTGGTCACATGTAAACTGTGGTGGGTCAGTATGCTTGTCTGACTGAGCCATGTGCTTGATCACTGCAGTCTGTCCTATCTTCTCATTAAATCCTTTAACTATCTTTCTGTGTAATCTCACTCTCTCTCCTGTATGTGTGAGTGCTGTAAGGATGAGGCACCAGCTAATGGTGAGACCAGCATGAGTGGATTTGGGGCCAGCAACTGGAGTCAGACTGGGGGGTGTAGGCGCCCCCAGGCCTGTGGTGCCAGCACCTGGAGCGAGCGAGGGTCTCTGCTTTAGTACTTGGAGGGGCTATAGCTCTTAGGAGCACCTTGACGCATCCTACAGACTTTGTGTCCAGAGTGTCAGTTACTGGGGGGACCAGTGTGAGTGGATTTGGTGGCAGCAACTGTAGTCAAGCCAAGGGTGTAGGCACCCTGGCCTGTGGTGTCAGCAACTGGAGTGAGTGGGGGTCTCTGTGCCAGTGGCTGGAGGGAGTAAGGGTCTCCAGCACCCAGGATGGGACCAGTGTGTGTCCCGAGTGCCAGCTGCTGGGAGGGACCGGCATGAGTGAGGCAAGTGAGGGGCTCGGCACCAGTGGCTGTGAATCCGGAGAGTGTTGTGTGTGTGCCTTTGCTAGTGACCTTCTATCTCTACCAGCCAAAGAAGAGGAAGGGGACTTGGCTGTCTATGCTTATGTTTTATGTGAGTCCTGTATGTCGGTGCTGTTGAAGGCAGTGCCTTGTCTGTGGCAGTCTGTGTAGCTGGCTGTGTCCATGTCCTATGCGTATCCTTTGTGTGTATGTGTGTGTCTCTGGGCTACATGCTCAGCTTTACTACTGGTTGAACCTGCAAACCGTGTCCGTTGGCCTGGGGCAGAGACCCTCTGGTCTGGGCTCCAGCGGCCAGACGGGACAAATCCCTGGGCCTGGAGGTGCTGGAGACGGCAGCTGCTTATAACCTCTCTTAACAAAATTGTTTATATTTTTGAGAAGTTTGGGCATAAAGAACAAATTTTATGACTGTGAGCTTGTACTTCACTGCTTTTTATGGAAGGCAATACATCAGGTTCTGCTGTAGGGGGAAAAAAAGAATTAAAAAAAAAATAATTTGCACGATGATAAATGAAGTTAGATCTGTGAGAGAAAAATACCTTCAGACTGCTCAGTTTGTCACAAAGTCTTCTCTGAGAATTCAGCATTATCTTTGCTGTGTAATTTCCCCTCCTCCTCTTCCCTCCCCTTTCCTCACATACACATACAGGAGAAAAGAAAAGAAAACCTTTATCTAGTTCTGCTATGTTATGTCAGAAAAAATGGTAGTCGGCTTAGTTTTAAGTGCATAATGATTAGTTCTGTTTCTAATTTCTAAAGCTTCTGTTTCTGAACTTTTTCTTCGGCAAATTACTTCAGATTCTTTAGATGCCAATTGATTCCAGTTGATGATCTCAACTTTAAAAACAAACAAACAAAAAAACAAAAAACAGAACAAAACACAAACCCTTCCTCCTTCTGAGGGGGGGTTGTGTATAAAGTAGGAGCACAGTATCTCCAGAGAAAATGTAAAATGCAAGATAAAGGAAAATGTTAGGAGTGAATTAGTTGCTAGTGAATATAACAAATGAATCACAGTAGAGCTCATTAAGGAACTTCCTTTGATTTTTTTGAATGATTGATATTCCAATAATAATGCAGCTTTAACTAATGCTGTTACAGACTTTGAAAAATTAAAGCAAATCTTGTGAAAAATAAGATTCATTCTTACTGTATCAACAAATTTCAAACATTATACTGTGTTACAAAATTATGGCTGCCGAAAGGAAATATATATGCATATATTTATATATTTTAAAATAAGATTACAAATTAGAACACTGAAAAATAAAATTTTGCTTTAAGGTTGCTTATGTCACTTCACTTTGGTTCACTTATATTCATGCATTAGAACATTCTTTTAACTGAATGTCTATTTACAGTAGCTTCTCTTACTGAACCTCATTTGATAAAGTTGATATACAGAACTACAGAAAGAGCAGCTCTTGGGTATTTTGGATTTTATTTCTATTAGTCAATGTGTGTGCGATCTCTGTACTTTCTCGATTGCTTGCTGAACTTTGCTTTGAAAGCAGAACTATTGTTTACTCGGAGTGGTTTGTCAAGGATTAGAATTGACATGTCCCCTTCCCCAACTCTGGCCCTGATCCTTTTAGGCAATATCTCTGTCCACTGTATTGGAGAGTCATGCTCTCTCCATTTTTAATTCAATTTAAAGTTGAAAGTCTGAGATGATTTCACAACCTGTATCCTAACAGCTAGGACAGTAAGATGGAGATGTTGAGCTGAATCAGCTTTGTGCTTGAGAAGAGACTTAAAACAAGTTTTCTATCCATGGTGAATGATCTGATTGTTAAGCTGCTAGAAGAAAAAAAAAAAAAAAGGTATCAACAGCTCATTTTCCTGTGTGTTGTGGGAAGCCCGATCAGTTAGTTGTTGTTCTCTGAATTTTTCCATCCATGTTGATTGGTTTATGGATACTGAGGCATTTGAAAGGCTATTTTGGTGCTTTGGGCAATGCCAGTATTTTTGGCCAAGTGAAGAATTTTTTTTTTTTTTTTTTTGTTATGCAACTTTTGGATGTCTAATTTTAAGAAACATAGCTTCTTATTTTTAAACATACTTGTCATTACAGAGAACTTTGAGTTAATTGGTTTTTAGTTGCAGCTCTGAGGATCCAGGTCTTCGGCAAATCAAACTCGAAGTATGGATCTGAAAGCTTAGAATGTGAAGACAACAACAACAACAAAAAAAAAAGAGCGAGCTGTAACACATGTGGTTAACTTCATGCAGCAAGTCTGTCAGAGCGCTATGAATAATTAAAATCTGATTTTTTTCATTTCCAAAAAATGAGGCAGGAAACTGTATGAAAATAAAGTATTTTGTGCTACTGTTGTCCATCCCTGGTGCAGAGCTGTACTTTGCACTGAAAAATTTAATAGCGTAGTTTTCGGAAGGGTAAAAAGTAGCATATGATCGTGGAGTTAGTGCATCATAATACATGTGCCCAAAGAGGAGGAATTAAGATTGCTCCAGTCCTTACTGTTAGTTTTGGTGCCTATTGATGCTTTTGCTCAAACAACTGAAAACAATCACTAGAGTCTGAGTTTGCCAGACCAGAGTGGTATAGAGCACTGTATTGGGTTTACGTGGCAAGGCTTTAGCTGCGGGGGTGGCGAGCTGCGGGGGTGGCTTCTGTGAGAAGACACCAGAAGCTGCCCCCATGTCGGACAGAGCCAGTTCCAGCTGGCTCCAAGACAGACCTGCCGCTGGCCAAAGCTGAGCCAATCAGTGACGCTGGTGCTGCCTCTGTGATGACATATTTAAGAAAGGGTGAAAAACACTGCACAACAGCAGCTGTGAGAGAGGAGTGAGAAAAAATGTGAGAGAAACAGCCCTGCAGGCACCAAGGTTGGTGAAGAAAGAGGGGAGGACGTGCTCCAGGCGCTGGAGCAGAGATTCCCCTGCAGCCTGCGGAGAAGACCATGGTGAGGCAGGCTGTCCCCCTGCAGCCCATGGAGGTCCACGGTGGAGCAGATATCCACTCTGCAGCCTGTGGAGGACCCCATGCTGGAGCAGGTGGATGTGCCCTAAAGGAAGCTGTTGCCTCGTGGAGAGCCTACGCCGGAGCGGGCTCCTGGCAGGAACCGTGGCCTGTGGAAAGGAGCCCACGCAGGAGGAGGTTTTCTGGCAGGACCTGTGGCCCCGTGGGGGACCCACGCTGGAGCAGTGTTTTCTTGAAGGACTGTCTCTCGTGGGAGGGACCCCACGCTGGAGAAGGTCGCAAAGGACTGTCTCCTGTGGGAGGGACCTCATGCTGGAGCAGGGGAAGAGCATGAGGAGGAAGGAGTGACAGAGATGAAGTGTTATGGACTGACCGCAACTCCTATTCCCCATCCCCCCTGCGCTGCTCAGTGAGTTAGGAAGGCAGAGGAGTTAGGAGTAAAGTTGAGCCTGGGAAGAAGGGAGGGGTGGGGGGAAGGTGTTTTTAGTCTTGTCTTTGTTTCTCACTATTCTAATGTAATTTATTGCCAATTAAAAATACAGTAATCTTCCCCAAGTCGAGTCTGGTTTGTCCGTGACTGTAATTGGTAAGTAATCTCCCTGTCCTTATCTCGACCCACGAGCTTTTCGTCATGTTTTCTCCCCCGTGTCCTGTTGAGGAGTGAGTGAGTGAGCGGCTTGGTGGGCACCTGGCAGTCAGCCAAGGTCAACCCAGCACAAGCATGTTTAGTTATTCTGTACAGTCTGGACATGTTTATAGGAGTTAGGAAAGGTTAGGCAGTTGGGTTTTTAAAATCTAGGGCAACTCTATGGAACATATGACAACTGGTTCTGGTTTTATTGGACACAAAGAATAACACCAAATATAAACAAATTTCAACAGAGCTGGTAAAAGCTGCATCCCTGAGCCTGGTCCATAGCATAAGGAAGCTAGATCTACCAGAAAAAAAACCATTGTTTGAATAGGGGGGGAAAAAAAAATTAATCCAAATAATTAACATTTGTCAAAGTTTTGCACAAAGGATAATTAATATGTTTTCTGAAATGGGAAAAATCAATTATGTAACTTTAATGACGCTATTATTGTTAGTCCCAGCTATAGTCTCTGAGAGAGATATTCTTACTGGCTTTACTTTGTTTTCTATTTCTCTTGTGTGTTTTTGATTTAAATGAGTCATGTTTAGCAACAATTAACCTGATCCTTTTTCTTTTCTACTGATTTACAGGGTAAGAGAATGTTCATTTGGTGATTTGAACAACAGCTGCGAAGAATATTTTGAGATTTTTTTTTTTTCTGGGTTTGAGGGTTCTGTTTTTGTTATTTTTTTTCCTCTTTGAGACAGTTCATATAAAATTCCCAGAAATTACTTTAAGGAAAAAGCAATATAGGGTAAACATGAAGAACGTAATTGTTCTGAAGCTCTCAGGAACAGAAAACCTTTTGGACTTGAAAAACTGGCTTCTTCCTTCTTACTCATTTGTCCATCTCGCTAGGGAAAACACCTTCCTCTACCATTTTTTGTATACACATTCCCTTTAAGGACAGGTTATATCATTCATTTTTCTCTTTTGTGCCTGCCAAGTTATGAAAATGGATATTTCTCCTCTTGAATCAAGTTCTCGGTGACCTGGTCCTAAAAGCCATTTATGTTGTGCTGGCTGTGCCAGAATCTGTGTGCAGAGTGAGGACCATGAGGCTTCTACCTGACTGACTGCGAGGGTTTCCATTAGCACGGGTGTGCGTGTGCACGCACGCGTGCGTGTGTGTCAGTGACATAGGCCTGGCTCTTGCTCTGTTGTGGGGGTGGGATGTGACCAGGGCTCAGGCTCAGATTCAGAAACTCGGAAGTGCATTCTGGCTCCCGAGTCTAGACATAGAGTCATATCCAGTCATGGGCCTACATTGGTTGTTCCTGCTTGCTTATTCCAGCTTCCTCTTTTACCGCTTTTGAAGGATTCATGCATTTCAGGCTTTGTCTGCAATGCTGGATTTTAAAGACAATGCTTGGCATGTTGCTGCCCTGCCATGAGGTATAACTTTGCAACTAACTCCTTCTGCTTTTAAAGATAGGCAAAAATTCATCCTAATCCCTGAAATTTAGTATTTGTCTTGTGCTATGAAACCTTAAGATTAATATCTTTTATACATTTTTATCTTGCTACTGCAACCTTGGTTGTTCTTGTTATGCATGTAACTCAATTCAATTTTGAATCCTCCTAAAATCTAGGTCTCCTGTGATAGTGTCAGGAAATACTGTATGTTAATAATGGTGCCTCCTTTTATCCATATTTAACTTGTTTCTTTCTTCTTCATTGGATCAGTCATATCAAATGCAATACGTATGAATTCTGTTTTCCAAATCATACATAGTTTTAATGAAAAAGGTCTTTTCAATAGCTTGGATCAAAAAAAAAAATACTGAACTGTTTGAAATCTTGAAGTCAGTTTTATTCCTGTATAACAATTTTATTGTTACCAAAATAGTTTATCCTTAAATAATGCTTTCTTCTCCTTTCCTCTAGGATTGCTAATTATAAGATTAATTGGGTAATTGAACATGCAGTATTATACAGCCTATATACTGTAACAGAATTGTGTTCTAGGTGTGTTAACTTCTTTGTGATTTGAGGCAGAAGAGATGAAGTACAAATTTGTTTTTCTTGACTTGTTTTTGTCTTGTTTTTTTTAATGAACTAAATGCACTGTGACATGTTCCTTTGCTGTAGGACAAATATTTCAGGCTACAGAAAATATATTTCACAATGACATCATTTGCAATGACACTTTAATTTTCTTCCACTGTATACTAAAAATTACTTTTCTGAAATTGTCTCTGAGAAGTAAGCCAAATCTTAATCCTAGGCAAATGTTTAACCAAGAGGATATTGGTTATTCTGGGACTAGATTTTAGTAAAAGAAACATTCTATAATCTGCTGGCTAGTACACTTTTCTGAGGAACTGGAACATGGATTTTTTTCCTTGGCTATTGGGTAAAAGTACTGGCCTAGTCTGTTTAGTTCAGTAGAGACATTAGGACTGGGAATCCCAAGTGAAAGACAATACCTTCAGAATATCTCACAATTAGGAACTTAACTCTCTCAGAATTGGTGTCATTGTGGTGGTTGACCCCAGCCAACAGCCAAATGCCCGCTCCCCTCTCCCACAGGATGGGGAGAAAATAGAAGGAAGGCAAGATGACTTGTGGATCGAGATAATGACAGTTAAATAAAGAAAGCAAAGGCTGCACGCACAAGCAAAGCAAAAAGAGGAATTCATTCATTACTTCCCATCGGCAGGCAGGTCCAGCCAATTCCTGGAAAGCAGGGTCTCAGCGCGCATAACGGTTCCTTGGGAAGACAAATGCCATAACCACAAATTTCCTCCTCATTTCACTGAGCTTTTATTGCTGGGCATGATGTCATATGGAGTACTGGGTTTATGTGGCAAGGTTTTGGTAGGGGAGGGGCTGCAGGGGTAGACTCTGTGAGAAGAGATCAGGGGCTGCCCCTGTGTCAGACAGCTGGTTCCAGCCAGGCCCGCAATGGACCCACTGCTGGTCAAAGCTGAGCCAATCAGCAAAGCTGGTGATGCCTCTGTGATAACATATTTAAGAAAGGGTAAAAAATGCTGTGCGGCAGCTGTGAGAGAGAGGAGTGAGAAAAAATGTGAGAGAAACAGCCCTGCAGGCACCAAGGTTGGTGAAGAAAGAGGGGAGGAGGTGCTCCCGGTGCCGGAGCAGAGATTTCCCCTGCAGCCCGTGGAGAAGACCATGGTGAAGCAGGTTGTCCCCCTGCAGCCCATGGAGAAGACCATGGTGAAGCAGGTTGTCCCCCTGCAGCCCATGGAGGTTCACGGTGGAGCAGATATCCGCCTGCAGCCTGTGGAGGACCCCACGCTGCAGCAGGTGGATATGCCCTGAAGGAAGCTGCAGCCCGTGGAGAGCCTACACTGGAGCAGTCTCCTGGCAGGAACTGTGGCCTGTGGAGAGGAGCCCATGCAGGAGCATGTTTTCTGGCAGGACCCATGCTGGAGCAGTCTTTTTCCTGAAGGACTGCACCCTGTGGAGAGGATCCATGCTGGAGCAGTTTGTGAAGTACTGTATCCCGTGGGAGGGACCCCATGCTGGAGCAGGGGAAGAGCATGAGGAGGAAGGAGCAGCAGAGATGAAGTGTTATGAACTGATCTCAACCCCCATTCCCCATCCCCCTGCTCTGCTCGGTTGGGAGGAGGTAGAGGAGTCAGGAATGAAGGAGTGAAGTTGAGCCTAGGAAGAAGGGTGGGGTGTGGGGGGGAAGGTGTTTTTAGTTTTGTCTGTCTTTTTCACTATTCTACTCTTTTTTTTTTAATTGGCAATAAATTAAATTAATCTTCCCCAAGTCGAGTCTGGTTTGTCCGTGACTGTAATTGGCAAGTAATCTCCCTGTCCTTATCTCGACCCACGAGCTTTTCGTCGTATTTTCTCCCCCGCGTCCTGTTGAGGAGGAGTGAGTGAGCGAGCGGCTTGGTAGGCACCTGGCGGCCAGCCAAGGTCAACCCAGCACAGCGAGAAAGAAAGAGAGCGAGTGTGGTGAAGCGAGAGAGAGCAAGAGCAGGCAGGAATAGTCAGCATGGATTTACCAAGGGGAAATCATACTTGACCAACTTGATAACCTTCTATGGTGAAATGACTAGCCTGGTAGATGAGGGGAGAGGACTGGACATTGTCTACCTCAGCTCCAATAAGGCCTTTGACACTGTCTTCCAGAAGATCCTCATAGAAAAGCTGCTGAAGTATGGGCTGGCTGAGCAGACAGTAAGGTGGACTGAAAATTAGCTGAATGGCTGGGCCCAGAGCATGGTGATCAGTCGCACGAAGTCTAGTTGAAGGCCAGTAACTAGCGGTGTACCCCAGGGATCAGTACTGGGTCCGGCCTTGTCCTGGTGGACACAGAGTTGAACATGAGCCAGCAATGTGCCCCTGCAGCAAAGAAGGCTAATGGTATCCTAGGCTCCCTTAGAAGGAGTGTTGCCAGCAAGTCGAGGGAGGTGATCCTTCCCCTCTACTCAGCACTGGTGAGGCCACACCTGGAGTCCTGTGTCCAGTTCTGGGCTCCTCAGTACAAGAGAGACATGGGCATACTGGAGGGAGTCCAATAAAGGACCACAAAGATGATTAAGGGACTGGAGCATTTCTCGTATGAGGAAAGGCTAAGAGAGCTGGGACTGTTTAGCCTGGAGAAGAGAAGGCTCGGGGGGATCTCATCAATGTATATAAAGACCTGAAGGGCGGGTGCAAAGAGGATGGAGCCAGGCTCTTTTCAGTGGTGTCCAGTGACAGGACCAGAGGCAATGGGCACAAACGTAAACACAGGAGGTTTCATCTGAACATCAGGAAACCGTTTTTTACTGTGAGGGTGACTGAGCACTGGAACAGGTTGCCCAGGGACGTTGTGGAGTCTCCCTCCTTGGGAAGATATTCAAAAGTCATCTGGACACAGTCCTGGGCAATTTGCTCTAGGTGGCCCTGCTTGAGCAGGGGGTTTGGACCAGATGACCTGCAGAGGTCCCTTCCAACCTCAACAATTCTGTGTTTCTGTGATTGTGAGGTGAGAGTGAGAGCAAGAAAGCAAGCACGAAAGTGATTAAGCAAGAAAACATTAAAGCGTGAAATTGAGCGTGGAAAAGTGAGAGTGTGAGAAAGCAAGCAAGAGCATGAGTGAGAAAGCATGAGAGAAAGTGACAGTGAGCGAGAAAGTGAGTGCAATAGAGCAAGCAAGAGAAAGAGCAACATAGCGAGACCACGAGAAATCAAGAAAGCAAGAAAATGAGCTTGTGAGTGAGAAAGTGCGAGCATGAGAAAGCGATAGCGAGAAAGCAAGTGTGAGTACATTAAAGCGAGCACTGGAGAGCGAACATGAGAGAGCAAGAGACAGAAAAGAAGACAAAATTAGAGAGTGAGAATGCAAGAGCAAGAGAGCGAGCGAGAAATCGAGCGAGAGTAAGCAAGAGTGCGCGAAAGTGTGCTTGAGAGTGAAAAAGCAAGAAGAGCGAGCTTGTGAGGGAAAGCACGAGTGCGAGGTAATGCACGAACAAGTGAGCACAAGCAAGAAAGCAAGCATGTGTAAGCGCAAGCAGGAGAAACAGAAATCAAAGGAAAGCAAGTGTGATCTTGTGCGAGAGTAAGAGCATGAGAGTGTGAGAAAGTGCGAGAATGCCTGAGAAAGCAAAAGAAAGGGAAAGACAGAGTGAGAGCAATGAAGGAAAGCAAGTGAAAAAGCAAGAGCAAGCTTTAGTGAGAGAAAACAAGTGTGGGTGAGAGTGCAGATGAGAGGGTGTGAGCAACAGAACATGAACGAGAGCAAGAAAGTGGGAGTAAAAGCATGAGTGAGAGAGCAAGAGAGAGAAAGTGAGCACGAACGATGAGCAAGAGAAAGCAAGAGCCAGAGAGCAAGAGAGACCGAGAGTGAGAGCAGGTACAAGAGCGGGAAAGCAAGTGCATGTGCATAAGTGAAAGCAAGAGCATGAGAAAGAGATTGAGAGAGAACAAGAGCAAGAGAGAAAGCGAGAGTGGGAGAGACAGCAAGAAAGCTAGTGTGAGAAAGTGAGACAGCGAGAAAGCATGAGAGAGAGCAAACGTGAGAAAGTGAATATGTGATAGAGCATCGAGAGTGAGAGAGAGAAAGTGACAGTGAAAGCAAGCACAAGAAAGTGAGAGTGGAAAAGTGAATGACAGTGCAGTAGCGCAAAAGCAAGAGAGAGAGAGAGCACGCACAAGAGAGCGGGAGTGTGAGAAAGAGCAAGGGAAAGTGTGGTGGGTTGACCTTGGCTGGCTGCCAGGTGCCCACCAAGCTGCTCTATCACTCCTCCTCCTCAGCAGGATAGGGGAGAGAAAATAAGATGAAAAACTCGTGGCTCAAGATAAAGGCAGTTTAATGAAGGAAAGCAAAGGTCGCGCTTGGAAGCAAAGGAAAACAAAAATAATTATTCTCTAATTCCCATCAGCAGGCAATGTCCAGCCACTTCCTGGGAAGTAGGGCCCCAGTATGCGTGGCGGTTGCTTTGGAAGACAAATTCCTTAATAACGAACGCCCCCCACTCTTCCTCCTTTCTGTTAGCTCTTATTGCTGAGCACGAAGTCATATGGTATGGAATATCCCTTTGGTCATTTTGGGTCAGCTGTCCTGGCTATGTCCCCTTTCAACCTCTTGCCCACCCCCAGCCTACTGGCCTTTGGGGGTGGGGGTTTGGAGAGACAGCCTTGATGCTGTGGGAGCACTGCTCAGCAGTAGCCAAAACATTGGTGTGTTATCAACACCTTTCTAGCTACAAATACAAAGCACAGCTCTATGAGGGCTTCTATGGGGAAAGTGTACTCCATCCCAGTGAGACCCAGTACAACAGTCAATGACTTGGGCCCCATCTGTCAAGGACAGGAGAAGCATCATATTGGATTGTTGGGCACCAAGACCAGCTTGGGTTGGGTCACTGCTGCACACACCTGGTTCCTTGTGAGGCTCATTCTTTGTCGGTTCAGGTGGTTCCTGATGTAGTACTTCCTAAAGCATACAACTCAAATCATGGATTATTTTCTCCTGAGGTTAAATCTCCTTGAGGTACACACTAGTTTTCCCTATCCTTCCGCATTACCCACCAAGTGTACCCGGGTCCTTGAGCAAAAGCAGTCCCACAAATGGGTTTGCTTTTTCCCAAGGGAGGAGCAGCTCACACTGCTGACTACCGTGTTGTCACAGAACTTGCCTTTCCAGGCCTAGGCTGGTGTTTCAATTGGTGGCATGGTTCACAGGGTATTTCTAGCCACCCGGTAGTCACTTCCACCATGGTGAGCATGTGGCACTTGCCTTGGCGTGTTTGTGCCAGTGGTCCAATATAATCGATCTGCCAGGCCTCCCCATATTGATATCCCGGCCACCACCCTCTATTCCAGGGACACTTTACTCATGTGGCTTGCTTGATTGCGGCACATGTTTAACATTCATGGGTGACCTGCGTGATGGCCTCCATGGTCAGGTCCACCCCTCAATCACGAGCCCATCTGTATGTTGCATTTCTCCCTAGATGTCCAATGTTTTATGGGCCCACTGAGCTACGAGTAGCTCACCCTTACGTTCCCAGTCCAGGTCTAACTGAGCCACTTCAATTCTTGCAGCCTGGACTACCTGCTCATTGTTTTGATGTTCTTCAGTGGCATAGCTCTTGGGCATGTGAGCATCTACATGATGTATCTTTACCTTACAGCAGTGTTTTCTACCCATGCAGTGATGTCTTGCCACAATGCAGCAGCCCAGACGGGTTTACCTCTGCGCTGCCAGTTGGTCTGCTTCCATTGCTGTAGCCACCCCCCACAGGGCATTAGCCACCATCCATGAGTCAGTATAGAGATAGACTACTGGCCACTTTTCTTCTTCAGCAATCTCTAGGGCTAGTTCGATGGCTTTCACTTCTGCAAACTGACTCGATTCGCCTTTTCCTTTGATGGTTTCTGCTACTCGTCGTGTACGCCGCCTCCTTCCTTTAAACATCCAGTTCAGCACAGGCAATCATGGTACCGAGAGGAGCTGTGTTTCTGTACTGACTACTTCTGAAGCAATTTGAACCCCTTCATATGCTGCTAATATCTCTTTTTTTAGTCAGCATGTAGCAGGCCTCAAATCCTCTATACCCCCAGCTCCAAAACCATAGAGGTCAACCTCAAGTCTCTCTGGGTGCTTTCTGCCAGAGGCTCCAGGTGAAGCCATGCTCCCTGGCTGTGGTGTAGAGCACATTTTTCACATCTGATCCTGTCTGGAGTGGCCCAAGGGCTACCGCATGAACTATCTCCTGGTTAATCTGTTCAAAAGCTTGTCACTGCTCAGGGTCACAGTCAAAACAGTTCTTCTTTTAGATTATTCGATAGAGAGGGCTCACAAGCTGACTGTAACTCAGAATATGTGTTCTCCAGAACTCATATTGACTGTGGGTCTCTGGCTTAGCCACAGTGTCCGTTTCTATGTCCTCAGGTCCAGAGACCTTCTCATCCCTTTGAGGTTGCTGGACACAGGCTCAGTACACGTAGGCAAGGCCCCAACACAGTGCTAGAAGTTGTGTCTCTTTGGTATAGGCAAGGCATCCTTCCTTCCAGTGGTCTGCCACTTTAACAGGATTCCATGCCTGTTTGGGTGTGAAGTCCCAGACCATCGGAGGTGAAAATCGCTCTAAGTATCTGCCCAAATTCTCCCACGCATCTTGCCACCCATGACTCATCTGCCTCAGAGCACAACCCTGTGTGGCATTTCCAAGCAGTTGGTTAACTTTAGGAAAAGCTGAAATCAGATTTATGGCACACACCAATATGAGCATTCTGGTTATGCAAGAATGTTCAAGAAACTGAAGGGCCATTGTAACAAGGCAGGAAACATCTTCTGTGGAGAAGAAAGGGGAGGTGCCATTCTTCATTTTCCCCACCACATGTCTCTGGGAGGAGGAGAAAGGTGTAATTGCTGATTGTCTCCATGAGATGGCTCCCAGAGTGCTGGAATGGCAGCAGTGCAGGGCCCAAATACCAGATTAAGCTCCAGGCCAGTGCTTTTATCATAGCTCTCCCAGGCAAAACACAACAAAGTGATAAACAGCACAGCAAACAGCAAAAGCCAAAGCAGCCATTAACAAGCCCTGGAGTTTGATGTACAGCAAGAGAGGGAGGACTCCAAGGAGCAGGTGAGGGACCAAATAAACCAGCACTAAGAGCAAACAAGTCAACATCATGACCAGCAACAGTATAGTCAAGATAAAACCAGTTTAATAAGTGAAAGGGAAAAAAAACCCCAAACAAGTGACGCAAAGGCAGTCACTCACCACCTTTCACCAGCAGACCAATGCCCAGCCAGTCCCTGAGCAATGACTACTTTGGAAAGACTTGACTTGACTTGACTTGACTTGACTTCCGCCCTTCCACCTTCCACCTTCCACCTTCCACCTTCCACCTTCCACCTTCCACCTTCCACCTTCCACCTTCCACCTTCCACCTTCCACCTTCCACCTTCCACCTTCCACCTTCCACCTTCCACCTTCCACCTTCCACCTTCCACCTTCCACCTTTCCCTTCCCCCCCCCCCCAGTTTTATTGCTGAGCATGACTTTATATGGTATGGAATATCCCTTTCATTAATTTGGGTGAGCTGTCCCAGCTGTGTTCCTTCCCAGCCTCTTACCCACCTCTAGCCTACTCACTGCAGGAGCAGAATGGGAAACAGAGAAGGTCTTGATGCTGTGCAAGCACTGTTCAGCAATAGCTAAAGCATCCATGTGTTAACACTGTTTTGGTCACAAATCAGAAACACAGCACCATATGAGCTGCTATGAAGAAAATTAACTCCATCCCAGCCAGACCTAGTATAAGCTGTTGTGATTATCATTATTTGTGTCACTGTCATCCTTAGGAGCTCCAGCTGTGGACTGCTACTGCATTGTTCTAGATGCTGCAATAACAGAAAAACCTACAAAAGCTTGTATAAAGTATGTGAGAAAGACAACATTGCACCAACAGAGAGAAGAGTACAGGCAAATAGAAAATGGAACAATTTAGTTTGGAATGATCACTGCAGTCTTTGGCAGTCCAAGAGTTTTTAGGTTTGTAACCATTAGGGTATAGGCGAGACTTTGAAGAACGGAATGAAGGTATTTTGCAGATATTTATAGGGAATATATTGCAAGTGAGAGAACAGGGAATTTCCTGAGAGCGTCTTTGTGCTCACTCTGCATTTCTGCTCCATCATTCAGAGTGAGGTCTGGAAAGGAAGAAAACTGAAGTAATTATTTCAGTGGTGGAAAGCAGGTTGCCTGTGGATTTATGAGCTAATTACCTAGTGGCACTCTGTGACCCACTGTGAGACAGTGATTTGAGGACTGGTTAAAATAATACCCTTGAGAATCCAACAGCACAGATAACTAACCTGAGGCTTCACAGCAGCTGCAGGGGTTATTTCAACCTTGAGGCTGCAGTAGCAGCCAGGTAGTCTCTGTTGCAGAGCTACTCTGTGTCTGGGAAGCAAAATTCCATCTACATTAATGTTAGGCCTTTTTTCCTCACAGAGTGAGTGGTAACAGCAGGTTTCATACCTAAAACATGTCCTTATGGCTTCCCAGTTGAGTTGATATATATGTAATGTGAAGACTAGATTATTCATTTAAGCTTGTTTTCTTTAAAGGAAAAAATGAACACATTCTATTAGAATGGTAAAAATAAGACAACAAATAGCACATCAGGAAATTACATTTAGTAGTTGACTTTAACACAAAAGGGAGATTTTCTTATTTTTAAGGTGAAGTTCTTGTGATGACAAGGAATACAGTGGCATACAGTTCTATTTATCTTAAACATGCTGAAGGAGAGGGAAGATCCTAGGTTGGTTAATTCAGCATTCACATGACAGTTCATGTGAATCAGATTACTGATTACAGACTTAAATTTAGGCCAAGGAGATAGAGATCTGCTCTGCTCTCTGCTTGTCCACACATTCATTTCTGACTTCCGTATATGCTTCAGACTGGAGCAACTATAGTAGACTGATGTCTTATACAGTTGTAGAAGATCAACAGGACTTGTACCCCTATGAAAAGATTCTCTTAAAACCCAAGAGGTTTCTGCTATTTTAATAGTAATAACAGAATACTAAATATAAAATGACATGAATATCTGTACTACTTGTGCTATTGTTGTATCTTCTGTTTCTTTAATGTTGATGTCATTGTATTTGAGTTTTATATAAACACTTATAAGTGCTTTTAAAAAGAAATAACTGTAGATTACAAGAATAATTTTATCACCAGTGTATTGGGTATATATGGCAAGGTTTTGGGAATGGGGGGACTGCAGGGGTGGCATCTGTGCTGGACACAGCCGGTTCCAGCTGGCTTAGCAATGGACCCACCGCAGGCCAAAGCTGAGCCAATCAACGAAGTTGGTGGTGCCTGTGCAAAAACATATTTAAGAAAGGGCAGAAAACACTGCGCAGGCAGAGAAGAGAAAAGAGAGTGAGAAACAGCAGTGCGAACACCAAGGGCAGAGAAGAAGGAGAGAGAGAAGGTGCTCCAGGCACCAGAGCAGAGATTCCCCTGCAGCCTGTGGAAGAGACCATGACAGATCAGGTATTCCCCTGCAGCCCATGGAGAGGTCACACACTGGAGCAGGGGAAAAGTGTGAGAAGGAAGAAGTGGCAGAGAGGAACTGTTATGTTGTTGTGGGTTAACCCTGGTAGACAGATAAGCACCACACAGTCGCTTGCTCACTTCCCCCCCAGTGGGACTGGGGAAGAGGAAAGGAAGAATAAAAACAAAAAACCTTGGGGGTCAAGATAAAACAAACAAACAAACAAACAATTAATAAGTGAATGATAAGTGGAAGAAGAGGGAAGAAAACAAACCAAGTGATACAAAAGCAATCACTCACCACCTCCCGTGGGTAGACCGATGCCCAGCCAGTTCCCGAGCAAAAGATGGCTAACCCCTAAAGCCCCCTTCTTTTCCCTTTTATTGCTGAGCATGACATTATATGATATGGAATATCTCTTTGGTTAGTTCAGGTCATCTGCCCAGTTGTGTCCCCTCCCAGCCTATTGCGCAACCCCTCCTCCCCAATCTATTAACTGGGAGGACAGAGTGAGAAACAGAAGGCTTGATGCTGTGCAAACACTGTTCAGCAATAACTAGAATATTAGTGTGTTATCAGTACTGTTTTGGTAAAAAATCCAAAACACAGCACCATATGAGCTGCTTTGAAGAAAATTAACTCTATCCTAGCCAGGCCTAGTACATATATACTGACAGTAACCCCATCCCTCTGCGATGCTTGGGGGGACAGGTAGAAGATTCGGGAGTGAAGGAGTGATGTTGAGCCTGGAAAATGGGGGTTGGGGGGGAGGTGTTTTTTTAATTTTTATTTTTGTTTCTCATTACACAAACCTATTTTGTCCCCTCCATCTTGCTGAGCAGGGAGGTGTGAGCGGCTGGGTGGTGTTTGGCTGTTAGCCAAGGTTGATCCACCACACACCAGTTAGTGAGATTTTTTTCTGACAGCACAAAAATTTAACAGAACTTTTCATTGTAAAGAAATTGTTTTCTTTTTCTTTTCAGGTACCATGATCAACAGGATGTTACAAGCAACTTCCTTGGAGCAATGTGGTTGATTTCAATAACATTTCTATCCATTGGATATGGTGACATGGTACCTAATACATACTGTGGGAAAGGAGTCTGTTTACTCACTGGAATCATGGTGAGTGTTTCAGAATTTATTCACTGTCGTGGTTTAGGCCCAGCCAGCAACAAAGCACCACGCAGCCGCTCGCTCACTCCTCCCCCCCGGCAGGATGGGGAGGAGAAAATACAATGAAAAGGCTCATGGGTCGAGACAAAGTCAGGGAGGGATCACTCACCAATTATGGTCACAGGCAAAAAACAGACTCGACTTGGGAAAAAAAGGAAATCAATTTAATTTGTTACCGATCAAATCAGAGTAGGATGATGAGAAATAGAACCATATCTTAAAAACACACCTTCCCCCACCCCTCCCTTCTTCCCTGGCTCAGCTTTGCTTCTGATTCCTCTACCTCCTCCCCCCACAGCGGTGGAAAAGTGAATGACAGTGCAGTAGCGCAAAAGCAAGAGAGAGAGAGCACGCACAAGAGAGCGGGAGCGTGAGAAAGAGCAAGGGAAAGTGTGGTGGGTTGACCTTGGCTGGCTGCCAGGTGCCCACCAAGCTGCTCTATCACTTCCCGTCCTCAACTGGACAGGGGAGAAAAATACGACAAAAGGCTTGTGGGTCAAGATAAGGACAGGGAGATCACTCACCAATTACTGTCACAGGCAAAAGAGACTCGACTCGGGGAAAATAATTTATTTTATTACCAATCAAATCAGAGTAGGGTAATGAGAAATAAAACCAAATCTTAAAACACCTTCCTCCCACCCCTCCCTTCTTCCCAGGCTCAACTTCACTCCGCAGTTCTCTACCTCCTCCCCCGAGCGGCACAGGGGGACGGGGAATGGGGGTTGCGGTCAGTTCATCACACGTTGTCTCTGCCGCTCCTTCCTCCTCACTCTCTTCCCCTGCTCCAGCGTGGGGTCCCTCCCACGGGAGACAGTCCTCCATGACCTTCTCCAATGTGGGTCCTTCCCACAGGCTGCAGTTCTTCATGAACTGCTCCAGCCTGGGCCCTTTCCACGGGGTGCAGTCCTTCAGGAACAGACTGCTGCAGTGTGGGTCCCCCATGGGGTCACAAGTCCTGCCAGCAAAGCTGCTCCAGTGTGGGCTTCTCTCCACGGGGTCACAGGTCCTGCCAGGAGCCTGCTCCAGCATGGCTTCCCACGGGGTCACAGCCTCCTTCAGGCACATCCCCCTGCTCCGGTGTAGGGTCCTCCATGGGCTGCAGGTGGATATCTGCTCCACCGTGGACCTCCATGGGCTGCAGGGGACAGCCTGCCTCACCATGGTCTTCACCAGGGGCTGCAGGGGAATCTCTGCTCCGGCGCCTGGAGCACCTCCTCCCCTCCTTCTTCCCTGGCCTTGGTGTCTGCAGAGTTGTTCCTCTCACATCTTCTCACTCCTCTCTCTCCCAGCTGCTGTTGCGCAGCAGTTTTTTCCCCTTCTTAAATATGTTATCACAGAAGCACTACCAACGTCGCTGATTGGGCTCAGCCTTGGTCAGCAGCGGGTCCGTCTTGGAGCTGGCTGGCACTCGCTCTGTCAGACATGGGGAAGCTTCTGGCATCTTCTCACAGAAGCCACCCCTGTAGCCCCCTGCTACCAAAACCTTGCCACGCAAACCCAATACAGAAAGTGAGAAAGCAAAATAAAGAGAGAGAGAATGTGAGATCTAGAAAGCGAGAGTGCAAGGAAGGAAGAGAGCGAGAGCAAGAATGTAAGAGCAAGGGAGAGAAAACAAACAGGAGAGAGAGGGGGAGAGCGAGAGTGAGAGCAACCGAGAGCAGGGAAAGAGAGTGAGAGAGAGCGTGAGGGCAAGCAAGGAAGTGACAGCAAGAGCGAGAAAGCGAGCACGAGATATTTCAAAAAGAGCGAGAGGAAAAGCAGGAGATAGACCAAGAAAGCAAGCGAGAGGAAGTGAGGGAGCGGAAAAGCAAGAGAGAAAGCAAGCATGCAAAGCAAGTAAGAGCAAGTGAGAGCACAAGCAAGAGTGTGAGACCGCAAGAACGTGAGAACACAAGCAAGAATGCATGGAATAAAGTGAGTTTGTGAGAAAGTGACAGTGCAAAAGTGAGAAAATGAGTGCGAGAAAGTGATACAGCGAGAAAGCATGAGAGCAAGCATGGGAAACTGACGCATGATATAGAGAAAGCAAGATAGAGCACAGAGAGAGAGAGAAAGCGAGAGCGAACGCAGACACAAGAAAGTGAGCGTGGAAAGGTGAATGCCAGTGCACTAGCGAGAAATCAAGAGAGAGCATGCACAAGAGAGGGAGAGTGCGAGAATGTGAGGGAGCGAGGGAAATTGAGTGAGAAAGCACGATAGAGAGAGAAAGTGAGTGTCAGAAAGTGAGTGTGGTGGATTGACCCTGGCTGGATGCCAGGTGCCCACCAAGCTGCTCTATCACTCTCCTCCTCAACTGGACAGGGGAGAGAAAATACAAACCCAATACAGTGAGAAAGCGAGAAAGGGAGAGAGGGCAAGCAAGAATGCAAGAGCAAGGGAGAAGGAAAAAGCAAAAGAGAGCGAGAGAAGGGAGAGCGAGAGCAACTAAGAGCGGGAAAGAGCGAGAACGAGCACAAGAAAGCGAGCATGAGAGCGTTAGAGAGAGCAAAAGAGGCCGAGGAAGCAAGCATGAGAAACTGAGAAAGCAAAAAACAAGGAAGCGAGCACAAGAAAGCAAGTAAGAACGAGTGAGATCACGAGCAAGAGTATGAGAATGCAAGAACATGAGAACGGAAGAAAGAATATGTGAGAGAAAGTGAGTTAGTGAGAAAGAGAAAGCAAGTGCAAGAAAGCAAGAGCATTAAAGTGAGAAAGTGATCATGAGAAAGTGAGCTGGAGAGTGAGCGCAAGAGAGTGGGAGTGAGAATGAGAATAAGAAAGCAAGTGCAAGGAAGTGATAAAGTGAAAAAGTGTTAAAGTGAGAAAGTGAGCATGAGAAAGTGAGTAGGAACGAGTGAGCACAAGTGAGAAAGCATGAGATGAAGTGAGTTAGTGAGAAAGTGACAGCAATAAAGCGAGAGTGAAAAACGAGTGCAAGAACGCAAGTGTTGAAGTGAGAAAGTACGAGTGCGAGAAAACAAGCAAGAAAGTGGTAACTGTCACCGACACTAAGGGGACAGACAGGTTCTTTTAGGATCCTTGGCAGAATGATGACGGCACTAAGTTGTAGTTACAATTAAAGCTTTATTTTTTTTTAACGGGATTTTATGATTAGCATAGCATAGAATTTACGATCAGAATAGCACAGGATTTCTACAAGCAGAATCACTGTAGCACAGTTTTATAAGTAGCATAGCACAGAATTTTATAGCACCGCTTAGCTTATGGTTTCTAATCACCTGGACCCTCTGCAGATCGGGTCAAATCTTAATACTTGGCTTGCTGCATCAATATAACAATCATAATCTAGACTCGAAAAACATATAAAAGAATACGAGTCACTCAGTCCTCGGAGGAAGCAGACGATGGTGGAGGCCTCCCTGGCCACCGGGAGGTCACGGGTCTCACTGTCCAGCTGCAGTTCCAGTCCAAGTTCCCATTTAGGACCTGTAACTGCTTGATTTTATAGACAGTGCTCTGTGTGCTGCTGTGCTTCCCTGTTCTGTGATGGGGTCATCACCACCACCTGGTTGGCCAGGTGCCTGGGACCTTCAAGGCTGGTAAGGAGGGAGTAGTTGGCCTGGCACCCAGGAATCTTGAGGCCAACAGGGAGGGGAAGAAGAAATCTGTTTGACTTGTCTACTTGATTCACAGGACCTTCAAGGCCTGATAATGAGGGGAAAGGGGACTAATACGTGACCTGGTCGTCACAGAGAATGGCCGTTTGCCTTATAAATGGTGTTAGTTATGTGCTAACCGTATTACCAGGGGTCAGGAGCAGGGGGTAGCGGCCACAGTAATGTGAAAAAGCAAGCAAGAAAGTGGTAAAGCGAGAAAGCGAGTGCTGGAAAGTGAGCAGGAGTGAGCAAGAGCACAAAAAAGTGATTAAGAGCAAGAGTATGAGAGCCAAGAGGGAGAGCGAAAATTTGAGAGGGAGAGAGCTAGAAAGCAAGAAAAGTGAGAGCATGAGAGAAAGCATGAGTGCGAGGTAAGACGTGAGCAAGAGGACACAAGCGAGTGCAAGTGAGAGAAAGCACAAGCAAACACTTGTGCAAGAATGTGTGAGAGAAAGCAAAAGAGAGAAAGTGCAAGAGGGCGAGAAACCAAAAGATGGACAGAAAAAAAGAGCGTGCAAGAAAGCTCGAGAGTGAGAAAGTGAGTGCAGGCAAGAGCACAAGCAAGAGAGTGGAGGTGAGAGCGAGAGAAAGAGAGTGAGCAAGTGAGCACAAGAAAAATAGTGAGGAAGAGAAAGCAAGCTCAAGGTGAGCAAGAGCGATGGCGAGAAAGCGAGAGAGAGAAATCAAGAGAGGAAGTGAGAGATAGAGAGAGCATGTGAGTGAAAGCAAGCGTGAGAGACAGCAAGTGTGAGAAAGTGAGAAAACAAGAGTGAGCAAGCACAAGAGTGAGTAAGCAAGCAAGAGCGTGAAAGCACTAGAACAAGAGAGTGAGAAAGTGTGAGAGCAAGTTAGAGCGCAAGTGAGAAAGTGAGAGCAAGAAAGTGAGAATGAGCGATAGAGCAAGAGTAGGAAATCGAGCGCAAGTACACGAGCAAGAGAGAAAGTGAGCACAAGAGTGACTGACAGCAAGAGAAAGGCTGAGAAAGTGAGAGCGAGAGAAAAGCACGAGCAAAAGAAAGAGAAAGTGAGAGAGCGCCAGCGAAAAGGCGTGAGATAGAGAGAGAGAGCAAGAGATAAAGCGACAGAGAACATGAGAGAGCAAGAAAGCAAGAGAGCAAGAAAACTAGCATGAGAGTGAGCGCGAGAGCGGCTGGGAGTGTGTGAGGGAGGGGAGAGAGAGAGACAGCATGCAAGAGAGCACGAGAGAGAGAGACAGCAAGAGCAGCATAGAGTTAAGGACAAGGTTTGTGACATAACATTGTCTCTTCCATCTAATTCTCACGTCATAATGATTTCCAGGCTCATGTTCTCCTTACTTTGGGGAGACAGCTTTATTTTGAAAAATATTTCTTGCGTGAAATATTCTTTCATAGTTTATTTTGTGCTAATTTATATTTGGACTGAAACTATACACTCTTTCACTCTTCCTACTCTTGCAGTACTGCCCCTCTCCCTCTGAGGTTTTTCTCTTTTTCTTCATCCTTTCTCCCTACATATTCTGGTGGATTCTCCTTTCTGCTCTCCCACTCTCCACAGAAAAGGAAAGCACTGTGCAAAGCTCTCCATGTTTGTCCTCTCCCTCTTTTCACTCCAGATGAATTCTTTGATAAGTAACATCAAGCACATGTAAATTCAGACAACTGTCTCCTAAAAAAGGATGAAATGTGATCAGTTAATTTACTTTTGTTTTGTTTTCAAGTCAGCTGATTCTGGTTTTTTTTCCCCCCAGACTGACAGTCATCTTTCTTCAGGTCTTCTAATGTGGCCTAGATAATTTCTCTGTACATTTTCCTTGATGCCATTCTCTACTGCCAAACTACTAAAGCTAAGAATAAGTTAAGAAGGATGCAAAACAGACTGGATTTTGAAACATCAGGTGAATATTCCCTCCTTCGAGCCATCCCACAAAAACGCACAAGATAAGCAGGTTTAGCACTTCCACTACTGGAGCAGCAGCACTAAATCTTAACCACTGCCATGAAATCAGACATTCAGAAGCAGCCAAATACAACAACCAAAGGCAACTTCTGAGGAAGGAGAGTCATTGATAATGATCCGTGTGTTCTAGATGGGGAAACTAAGGTGATTGTTGATTGATTTAAGTCATCACTCTGATGCAAAGAAAAATGACCAAAGAATTGCTTGATAATGATTTTTCAAACAGAAGATAATTTTTATGAATCAGTGATGCTTCATAGCTCAGTTACCTGCATCTCATAACTTATCCTACACCTCCCAAGCTACTCCCATGGTTAGAGGCAGATGAAAATGCCTACAAAAGTAGCTCACAAATATTTCTGTACTTAAGTATCATATTTAACAATGATGCCCAGCTTTTACAAGATTAGAAGTGAGTACTTCAGACAACTAGGGACTCCCCCTGCTCCTTTCAAAAAAAGAAAGTTTTCAATATTCTAGTCCTGAAGATACAGCTAGATTTTGCCTGAGAGCCCTTATGATGGAATAAAGAGGGAAGAACAGGAAAACTTCACTGACAGAATAACTGGGGGAAAAAGCATAATCTGTTTGAGGGTTCTCAGGAATTTGGAAGGTTGGAATTAACCTCTTGCTAAAAACTGTGATGTGATACAGACAGAAATCAATTATGCAAACTTTATCAAATGTGTTCTTCTGAGGATCTATCAAATATGTTTTTGCCACATGTCATGGTTTGACCTCAGCCAGCAACTAAGCACCATGCAGCCGCTCACCCCTCTAAATTAACTCTAAGAGAAAATTAACTCTATCCCAGCCGAAACCAGGACACCACACTATTACAGTGTTCAGTGTAATCACCCATCATGACCCAATTAACAGACCAAAGCACTGCAAACCACTCATGCAAACTGTCAGTCCCCAAAAAGGGTAATCAATAAAAATCATATTTGCTAACTGCTCAGACTACATGCAAAGAAACGTGCACTTTTGTCTGCCAAGCTTTAACTTTCTTTAATGGTATTAGCATTGTAATAACTCTACTTATCTTTGAATTTTAGATCTGATTTTTCCTACAATAGCTAAACTTACTACTCAGTTACATTTCTGTAACATAGCTCCGCTTTAAGATTAGTCTTCCTCTCAAAGATTTTTTCTAGTTTTTTTTTCTGCTGTTCTCATTGAAGCTCATTTTTTGCTATTGTTTTAGTATATATTCCTCTTTAAAATGAAGTTTAACATTAAAAATTCACTTTACTCAGACCAACCTCCCAAGCATCCACAATTTCAGAATTTGATCATGTTGTACATTTTCTGTTTCAGATTCTTTGGTAGCATTGAAAGAGCTGGAAACAATAGTGATGTTATCCATTAACAATTCTTTGCTTAGGAAGTATTACCTGCAGTATTGACCTTCATACTACAAAGACCCATTTGATCCATAAAACTTAACATTACTTTGTCATTGACCTTAAGGTTGGTGGTTTTTTTTTTAAACTGTGACTTACCAAATGAAAATACACTTTGAAACCCACTTTGATTTTTTTTTTTCAGACCATAGTTTTCTGCTCTGGATAGCTTTTTTGTCTTTTCAAAAGTAAATTATACAACCTGACATGACCTAACTTTATCTGAAATTAACCTGTTTTTATCAGCTCACATTTCTCCAGGTACTGTGGATTTTGGAAATCTTTTTTATGCAGCTTATGGCCCTTCTGCTCTTTTCTTGTAATTCTTCTAAAAGATTATATTTGCCCACAAAAAACCAAAATTATTTATGCTGCAATCACTGAACCACTCAGAACCTTCCTCCATCTCCAGACAGTAACATCTGCATTTTGAGCAGTTTAAGAATAACTGTTCTCCACTCACTCCTCTGTTCTTCCCAGAAGGTGTCAGGCTGCAGGGTGTGCCCTACTCTTATGCCAGTACTGGATAGCTGCAGTGAGTACACTTGTGGGAGGTGCACCCAGGTAGAGGAACTCCTCAGCTTAGTGGCAGAGCTCCAGGAGGAGGTGAGTAGGTTGAGGAGTATCAGGGAGTCTGAGAGGGAGATCAACTACTGGAACCGCACCCAGCCTTCCCTGGGACAGACCTGTCAGGCAGACAGGACACATGATACGGAGGATTCCCTATCCTCTCTCTACCTGGCAGAATGCAGTGACTTAAGGGATAGGGGGCAATGGTGAAAAGTTCCTGCCCGGCGCAGCAGGTGCATCTCCTCTATGACTACCTCACCTTCCCAGGTGCCTTTGGACAATAGGTATGAGGCTCTGCAAGTGGAACTGAACAATGATGAGGATGATGGTCCATCTAGGTTGGGGGTGTCGCCAAGGTTAAGTCAGCCTACACCCTGCATCAAAACCACTTCCATAAAGAAAAAAAAGACGAGTTATTGTCATAGGAGACTCTCTCCTGAGAGGAACAGAAGGCCCAATATGCAGACCGGACCCACTTCTTAGGGAAGTCTTCTGCCTCCCTGGGTCTCAGGTTAAAGACGTGACAAGAAAACTTCCTACCCCTGGTACGGCCCTCAGATTATTATCCTTTATTGCTTTTTCAGGTAGGCAGTGACGAAGTTGCAATAAGAAGTCCAAGGGCAATCAAGAGAGACTTCAGGGCCTTGGGACGACTGGTTAAGGGATCAGGAGCACAAGTAGTGTTCTCCTCTATCCTTCCAGTTGCAGGGAATGATGAGGGAAGAAACAGGAAGAGCCAGCAGATCAATACCTGGCTCCGTGACTGGTGTCACCGGCAGAATTTTGGGTTTTTTGATCATGGGCTGGTCTACACGACACCAGGCCTGCTGGCGACAGGTGGGGTACACTTTTCTCAAAGGGGGGAAAGGATCTTTGCGCAAGAGTTAGCAGGGCTCATTGAAAGAGCCTTAAACTAGATTTGAAGGGGGAAAGGGATAAAACCAGGCCTGCTAGAGATAAGCTTGGGGGCGGCACGCCAATGTTTGAGGGACAGTATGCTAGCGAGGTTCTTCCGTCTGCTCCACAATGTGCTGAGTACACTGGAGCACATTTGAAATGTCTCTATACTAATGCGTGCAGCACCTTAGCTATCTCAATGGGGGTAGGGGATGGAGATCCACGCAGCAGCAAAGACGCAAGGGTTGTTGATGTGTTAGAAACCACGGAAGCACCTGAGGACAGTCACATAGGAATTAGGGCTTCTCCCCCAAAAAAGGTGGCAGGATCAACAGCCCAACTGAAGTGCATCTAAACCAATGCACACCGCATGGGCAACAAACAGGAGGAGTTGGAAGCCATTGTGCAGCTGGAAAACTATGATATAGTTGCAATCACGGAAACACGGTGGGATGACTCGCACAACTGGAGTGCTGCAATGGATGGCTATAAGCTCTTCAGAAGGGATAGGCAAGGAAGGAGAGGCGGTGGGGTAGCCCTGCGTGTTAGGGAGTGTTTTGACTGTCTAGAGCTTGACAATGGTGATGAAAGGGTTGAGTGTTTATGGGTAAGAATCAGGGGGAAGGCCAACAAGGCAGATGTCATGGTGGGAGTCTGTTACGGACCACCCAACCAGGATGAAGAGGCAGATGAAATATTCTATAAGCAGCTGGGAGAAGTCTCACAATCGCTAGCCCTTGTTCTCATGGGGGACTGCAACTTACCAGATGTCTGCTGGAAATACAATACAGCGGAGAGGAATCAGTCTAGGAGGTTCCTGGAGTGTGTGGAAGATGATAACTTCCTGACACAGTTGGTGAGGGAGCCAACTAGGGAAGGGGCCCCACTGTTGTTTGCGAACAGAGAAGGACTTGTGGGTGATGTGATGGTTGGAGGCCATCTTGGGCATAGTGATCACGAAATGACAGAGTTTTTGATTCTTGGAGAAGTAAGGAGAGGGGTTAGCAGAACTGCTACCTTGGACTTCCAGAGGGCAGACTTTGGCCTGTTTAGGAGCCTGGTTGACAGAGTCCCTTGAGAGGCAGTCCTGAAGGGCAAAGGAGTCCAGGAAGGCTGGACATTCTTCAAGAAGGAAATCTTAAAGGCGCAGGAGGAGGCTGATCCCATGTGCCTAAAGATGAGCCGGTGGGGAAGAAGACAAGCCTGGCTGAACAGAGAACTTTGGCTGGAACTCAGGAAAAAAAGGAGAGTTTCTGACCTTTGGAAGAAGGGGCAGGCAACTCAGGAGGACTACAAGGATGTCGTGAGGATATGCAGGGAGAAAATTAGAAGGACCAAAGCTCAACTAGAACTTAATCTGGCTACTGTGGTAAAAGACAATAAAAAATGTTTCTATAAATGCATTAACAACAAAAGGAGGGCTAAGGAGACTCTCCATCCTTTATTAGATGTGGGGGGAAACAGAGTGACAAAGGCTGAGGAAAAGGCTGAGGTACTTAATGCCTTCTTTGCCTCAGTCTTTAATAGTAAGACCAATTGTTCTCAGGGTACCCAGCCCCCTGAGCTGGAAGACAGGGACAAGGAGCAGAATGAAGCCCCCATAGTCCAAGGGGAAAAGGTTAGTGACCTGCTACACCACTTCTTAGACACACACGAGTCTATGGGGCCAGATGGGATCTACCCAAGGGTACTGAGGGAGCTGGTGGAAGTGCTCACCAAGCCACTTTCAATCATTTACCAGCAGTCCTGGCTAACCGGGGAGGTCCCGGTTGTCTGGAGGTTAGTAAATGTGACGCCCATCTACAAGAAGGGCCGGAAGAAGGATCCGGGGAACTTCAGGCCTGTCAGCCTGACCTCGGTGCCGGGGAAGGTTATGGAGCAGATCGTCTTGAGTGCCATCACACAGCATGTACAGGACAACCAGGCGATCAGGCCCAGTCAGGATGGGTTTATGAAAGGCAGGTCCTGCTTGACGAACCTGATCTCCTTCTATGACAAGGTGACCCGCTTAGTGGATGAGGGAAAGGCTGTGGATGTTGTTTACCTGGACTTCAGTAAAGCCTTTGACACTGTTTCCCAGAGCATTCTCCTGGAGAAACTGGCTGCTCATGGCTTGGACGGGTATACTGTTTGTTGGGTAAAAAACTGGCTGGATGGCCAGGCCCAAAGAGTGGTGGTGAATGGAGTTAAATCCAGTTGGCAGCTGGTCACAAGTGGTGTTCCCCAGGGCTCAGTATTGGGGCCAGTTCTGTTTAATATCTTTATCAATGATCCGGATGAGGGGATTGAGTGCACCCTCAGTAAGTTTGCAGACAACACCAAGTTGGGCAGGAGTGTTGATCTGCTTGAGGGTAGGAAGGCTCTACAGAGGGATCTGGACAGGCTGGATCGATGGGCCGAGGCCAATCATATGAGATTCAACAAGGCTAAGTGCCGGGTCCTGCACTTGGGTCACAACAACCCCATGCAATGCTACAGGCTTGGGGAAGAGTGGCTGGAAAGCTGCCTGGCGGAAAAGGACCTGGGGGTGTTGGTCGACAGCTGGCTGAATATGAGCCGGCAGTGTGCCCAGGTGGCCAAGAAGGCCAACAGCATCCTGGCTTCTATCAGAAATAGTGTGGCCAGCAGGACTAGGGAAGTGATCGTCCCCCTGTACTTGGCACTGGTGAGGCTGCACCTCAAATACTGTTTTGGGCCCCTCACTACAAGAAAGACATTGAGGTGCTGGAGTGCGTCCAAAGAAGGGCAACGAAGCTGGTGAAGGGTCTAGAGAACAAGTCTTATGAGGAGCAGCTGAGGGAACTGGGGTTGTTTAGTCTGGAGAAAAGGAGGCTGAGGGGAGACCTTATCACTCTCTACAACTACCTGAAAGGAGGTTGTAGCGAGGTGGGTGTCGGTCTCTTCTCCCAAGTAACAAGCGATAGGACGAGAGGAAACAGCCTCAAGTTGCACCAGGGGAGGTTTAGATTGGATATTAGGAAAAATGTCTTCACCGAAAGGGTTGTCAAGCATTGGAACAGGCTGCCCAGGGAAGAGGTTGAGTCACCATCCCTGGAGGTATTTAAAAGATGTGTAGACATGGCACTTAGGGACATGGTTTAGTGGTGGACTTGGCAGTGTTAGGTTTATGGTTGGACTCGATGATCTTAAGGGTCTTTTCCAACCTAAATGATTCTATGATTAGTGTTACTACCTTTTATTGCTTCTACCACCTTCACTCTTCTAATCATCTGGAAGATATCTATAGGCCACAGGGAAACATTGTTTTCTCAATGCAATTTTTTCTTTTAATTTATTAGAAGAATAGTGAGAACTCTGTATTCATAGAATCATAGAATGGTTTGGGTTGGAAGGGACCTTTAAAGATCATCTAGTTCCCACCCCCCCTGCAGGGGGCAGGGACATCTTCCACTAGATTAGGTTGCTCGGAGCCCCATTGAACCTGACCTTGAACACTTCCAGGGATGGGGCATCCACAACTTCTCTGGGCAACCTGTTCCAGTGTCTCACCACCCTCAGCGTAAAGAATTTCTTCCTTATATCTAATTTAAATCTACCCTCTTTCAGTTTAAAGCCATCACCCCTTGTCCTGTCACTACAGGCCCTGGTAAAAAGTCTCTCTCCATCTTTCCCCTTTATGTATTGAAAGGCCACAATAAGGTCCGGAGCCTGATATTCAGTAAAGATCTCACTTTGAGAAGTCAGTATTGTTCACATTCGATTTCATTTTAGTAGTCTAAAGAACCATCTTGCCTTTAATTTTAATAGATTAGTTTAATGTAAGACATTATAGTTATCAAAAATAAGACAAGATTAAAAGCTTTCTTATGTCTGAGATTTTGCTGCTTTTAGAAGTAAAAACAGAAAAGCACTATGAATTTAAGCGTTGTAATTAAGAACGTTACAAATCCAACTTATAAAAAAAATATGGCTCTTGAATGATTATGTACTATGCAAGTGTAACTGCAAGTGTAAAACAGTTAAGCAATGTTATCAGGTGCAATCACTTTCACAAGCAAGCCACCAGACAGAAAAAGTACTAACAAATTTTTCATGTTTGAACTTGGCAAGACAGCCACCAGTGTCTCTATAGATGTAGCTATACAGTTACTGCACAGGACCAAAGTAACAACATGCACAAAATGTACTAACAGTTGTATGTCTGATTTCCTGAAACAATAGAAGAATCCTAACTGTCTAAATATTTCACAGAAGTATAAGATTGTTGCTTTCAAGTTTTAATGATTCCTGGTCTAAAGTTGTATTTTTAAATGTCCTCATTCTTCTACACAGCAAAAGACTCCACAAAAATAGGTATTTATATAATTCTTTTTATTTTTCAGCTAGAAATACATTTTCATAGGGCATTTCAATAAATAATGGTGTTTACTCCTTAGACAAAACCTCCATTTCTTTGGCATCTGACCATATTCTGTTTTTCAAACTAAATACTACATAGGAAAAGTTTACTTTAGAGATCATTGTTCAATACATTAAATTTACAGAGGTGCAGTTAACTCTTTAAAATACACATCAGTTGGAAATATTCTTATAAGCCAGAAAACATTAACCAAACCAGTAAAACATAGTCTACTGGGCTCCTCTTCACTGCCTTCAGTTACAATTGTGGAGTAAGTGGCAGAATGAAAAGAACTCTTCGTTTTCCACAACACATGCACTGACTAGTGCTTGCTATTCATTCTGAAGGAGAAACAAAAAAACCCTGAATTGTACCAGAAACAACTGATCAAATAAGTTATGTGTCAAAACAACGAGATCTTAATTTTAACTTCTAAATAAGTAAACCAAAATGAAGTTGCACACTGCTTCAGTAATAGATTGCACCTAAAAATGTCTAAAAACTTTTTTAAAATTTTAAACATAAGTTACTAAATGTTTTAAATATATCTAAGAATACAGCTGTCAAAACTGCATTTGATGTCATATTTGGACAAAAAATTCTTAAGCAACAAATTAAGCCAGTGTATTCAATCTACTCTGTTGAATAATCCAGAATCAGCTCTTCAGGGCTGATATAGAAACACTTCATTTGCACTCCATCTAAAAATCTGCCTTCCGGATCTTAATAAAAGTGTTCAGTGCTTCAAATAAACTAAATTTCCAAAGCAATGCTAGAGTTATTTGACATCTTCCATTACTATACTATATAGAAATAACGAATTAAAATGAAAAACTTTATTGACATACTGATGCAGACATTCTAGTGTATTTACTGGAATCTGAAGTGAATCCTTGTTTACATGCCAAGACAATGTAAAAAATAAGTCATATTAACAAAAAACCCAAACCCTTCACTCTCAAAAATATTTTTTAATATTCCAAATTCTTATTCCAAACTAGTTTTATAAAACAGAGGAGGCAAAACAATTACTTCCATGCAGAAACTAAAAAATAATTTAATCAGTTTAAAGTAGCAAATGAACAAAGGTTTATTTTATGAGTGAATTTCCTCCTCACCACCAGTGCAAACCCAGTTTCAAAATGTTTGAATGGAATGGTTTAAAATAACATGTGATCCAATTTCGCCAAGCTCGGATTCCTTCCCATGATGTAAAAAATCATACATACATTTTATTGTAGAATACAGTAAGAAACAAAAAGATAACTTGAGTACTTATCCAAGAGCAATTTCTAACATCAAGCCAAAATTAGCAACAACCAAGCAGACCATCAATTTTTCAGTATTAAATTACCATAAATACTAGATAACTGTACAAAAAAAGCCAAACTGAAATCCAAAAACCAAAAGCCTTTTCTTTGTTAAAAGGTGTCCAAAGAATTATCCACCAGCTGCAGTCAAATTTGCATTAGAAGCTGCTTGCTCTGGAAAGATTTTTTCCCTCCAAGTATTTGTAACACAATGCACTGTCAAAATTCTATTCAAATAAATTACTTTCTGATAACATTTAGCTGATACCACCTACAGTGTGGACACTCATGTACACAGTATGACAGTGGGTTTTTGCAGCAACAGAGAAATAACCAGAAACTGGTTCTAAATTCTAGATTATAGTTCATAGTTCATGTGTTATTTCTTGCAAACATATGGTCCCCTCTAAGGGTAAGGTGTTGGAGCTGGTATTGTAGCATGTCTGTGTCAGCAGGTTCCTCGATGCTCATTTTGTCTAAATTGAGGTAGTCCAGGGATTTAGAGTGAGCCCTTTTACCTTTTAAAAGGCAAAGAGGCAGGGGACCATGAAGTGCCTTGTAAGGTTCATATGGTAAAGCCTTAGTGCATTTATCCCCTGAGCTGGGCATCCGTCTCCTCCTCCTCCCGTTTACTGCTGGGATCTCATATGGCTGATAGTACCTACTTCTAGTTTTGTACAAACGGGAGGAACGTGCAAGTCCTGAATCAAACTGTTTAGAGTGCAAGTTAGGCCTGGAATCCCCTTTATTAACTTCATTTCCTGTATACTTTTGGGCTAATTTTAGCAGCTCCTCTCCAGTCGTGAAGCCAACCAGGTAGTTAGAATCCATACGAAGGATCTGATAGCCTGAAAATGTCCGTCGCATTGGTGAGCAGGGGGTACTGGAACATCGTGGTTTCTCTGCTTCTGTTTTGCCTGCAGAACTGACCTCTGTAAGAGGTACAGGGAGGGTAGATATGGTACTTCTGGACTCTCCATTTATGTCCATTTTAAGCAATGTGCTATTCTCCTAAAAATAAAAGAGAGATTGATCACAAATAGAGCCTATAGCCAATAAAGGAGCTGAGAGAGAAAATCAGACTTTTTAGTCTCAGAAAATCAGACTTTTTATCACCCAGAAACCATAACCAGTACTTCTCTGTTCAGTTTTGTCTTACACTCTACAGAGTGTCTCATAACAAAACTATCACTGACATCTGCCTTTTAAAATTATTTTGGCCCCCTTTTTAATAACAAATACTATAAATATACTCTTGATATTCTTAAATATGTTAAAAACATATTCTTGAGTAGTACTGTACAAAAAACTGAAGTATCTTTCCACTCTATTTTTTAAACCTTTTAGTCTATTTGATCCCTTATAACCCCTTTCCTTTGAGGCCATCTACATCCATTAGCACATCCACAGTAACTTCTCCTGTACTCAGCTGCATATTTTTTCCATTCACAATAATATCAGTAAACATACCTTTAAAAAAAAAAAAAAGGCATCTAACAGTTACTACCTCAGGCATAACCATGGACTAGACCTGACCTACTGGGTACTGCAATGTTTCCCTGTGGTGGGTTGACCTTGGCTGGATGCCAGGTGCCCACCAAGCCGCTCTATCACTCCCCTTCCTCAACAAGGACGGGGGAGAAAAATATGATGAAAAAGCTCGTGGGTCAAGGACAGGGAGATCACTCAGCAATTACCGTCACGGGCAAAACAGACTCGACTTGGGGAAATTAATTTAATTTATTACCAATCAAATCAGAGTAGGATAATGAGAAATAAAAACAAATCTAAAAACTCCTTCCCCCCACCCCTCCCTTCTTCTCAGGCTCAACTTCACTCCTGAATTATCTACCTCCTCCCCTGAGCGGCGCAGGGGGATGGGGAATGGAGGTTGCAGTCAGTTCATAACACATTGTCTCTGCTGCTCCTTCCTCCTCACTCTCTTCCCCTGCTCCTGTGTGGGGTCCCACCCACGGGAGACAGTCCTTCATGACCTTCTCCAATGTGGGTCCTTCCCACGGGCTACAGTTCTTCACGAACTGCTCCAGCATGGGCCCTTTCCACGGGGTGCAGTCCTTCAGGAACAGACTGCTCCAGTGTGGGTCCCCCATGGGGCCACAGGTCCTGCCAGCAAACCTGCTCCTGCGTGGGCTCCTCTCCACAGGCCGCAGTTCCTGCCAGGAGCCTGTTCTGTCGTGGGCGCTCAACAAGCTGCAGATTCCTTTAGGGCACATCCACCTGTTCCGGTGTGGGGTCCTCCATGGGCTGCAGGGTGGATATCTGTTCCACCATGGACCTCCATGGGCTGCAGGGGGACAACCTGCTTCACCATGGTCTTCACCACAGGCTGCAGGGGAATCTCTGCTCCGGTGCCTGGAGCACCTCCTCCCCCTCCTGCTTCACTGACCTTGGTGTCTGCCGGACTGTTTCACATTTTTCTCACTCCTCTCTCAGCTGCTGCGCAGCTTTTTTTACCCTTTCTTCAATATGTTATCATGGAGGCAGCACCAGCGTCACTGATTGGCTCAGCTTTGGGCAGCGGCTGCTCTGTCTTGGAGCTGGCTGGAACTGGCTCTGTCCAACATGGGGGCAGCTTCTGGTGTCTTCTCACAGAAGCCACCCCTGCAGCCCCTCCCGCTACCAAAACACTGTGAGATTTTTGGTTAATGTATTTATAACAAAGTAATCAGTATACTAGTGTTCGATAAATATACCATAAGATTCTTTGATGTATCTTAAGAATAACCAATATTCAGATTTCTATGGGGGTTTTTTGTTTTTTATTATTTTTGGAAACAGACTACTTTTCCCTGACTTTTCTCCCCTCACAGCTATTCCAAAATCTTCAGTTCAGTGCCTTTACAGATACAACTTTCCACCACTAGCCATTACCATCTTTAACATGGAAAGATAAGGTTGATATCACAGCAATTATATGCAAGTGGATCCCAGAACACTTTGAATTCTGCTTTGAATGTCATCTACACTATCTCTGTGTAGCTATTTCACAAAATGCAAAGGTCACATCTGTTTCCAATCCACCTTTCCTTCATTGTCAGCCTCACCTTTGCTCTAAACAGTAGCTAGTGACTCTCTAGCAAATAGATTTCAGAAAAAAAAATCTACATAGCTTTGTAATATTTAAAGGCAATGAGACTCAAAGAAGAAAGAAAAGTTAGTATGTAAGTGTCCAGCAGAAAAAAAGTTCATTATAGGAAACTGTAAGACACATAAATGGTTTAGTAACATTTCACAAATGAGACTGCCTTTACAGCGTGCTATTACCAGTTTGCAAACTTTTAAAGCTGCTAGTTGCTCCCATCCTGAGGCTTGAGAGGTCACAGACAGAGAAGCAAAAATGCAACAAGCAAGGGAAGGAAAGTACCACCTCCTTTTCAGTACTTTATTCAATCATTTGGAATTAGACACCCCTATATAAAATAGGATTAAAACAAACAAACAAAAAACCCCCATCAAGGTTAACCATCATTCAATTGTCTTAAAATAAGAGGGGAAGCTTTGTGCAAATCTCACTTGCAAAAAAAAAATAAATCTATCTGTCCTGGTTTCGGCTAGGACAGAGTTAATTTTCTTCCTAGTAGCTGGTATAGTGCTGTGTTTTGGATTTAGTAGGAAAAGAATGTTGATGATAATACACTGATGTTTTTAGTTGTTGCTAAGTAGTGTTTATACTAAGTCAAGGATTTCTCAGCTTCTCATGGCCAGCCAGCAAGAAGGCTGGAGGGGCACAAGAAGCTGGGAGGGGACACAGCCAGGACAGCTGACCCAAACTGGCCAAAGGGATATTCCATACCATACGACATCATGCCCAGTATATAAACAGGGAGGAGTTGGCTGGGAGGGGCAGATCGCGGCTCGGGAACTAACTGGGCATCGGTCAATGAGTGGTGAGCGATTGCATTGTGCACCACTTGCTTTGTATAGTCTAATTCTTTTAGTATTACTATTGTCATATTATTATTATCATTATCATTATTTTTCCTTCCTTTCTGTCCTATTAAACTGTCTTTATCTCAACCCACGAGGTTTTTTTTTTTCCGATTCTCTCCCCCATCCCACTGGGTGGGGGGGAGTGAGTGAGCGGCTGCGTGGTGCTTAGTTGCCGGCTGGGGTTAAACCACGACACTATCCTAATGCAAAATTTAAGCCTACTTTGTTTCTGTTCAGGGATTGTGAAGGAGCGGCTTAAGTAACGCTCCCGCCTCTACTACTGTCCTGGTTTCGGCTGGGATAGAGTTAATTTTCTTCTTAGTAGCTACAGGACAACTACCCTGCTTAGTCTCAAATCAACCTTCTAGCAGCTTCTCACAGGAGCCACCCCTGTAGCCCCTCCCCCACTACACAAACCCAACACATTCACTGGATATGAGATTAAGTTTGTTGGAATTAATCCCCAAACTCATGGTATTCATAACAGAAATATTTATTTGATAACTTTTAAAGTATATAGGCTTACTTGCACCATTCCATGGTCTCTCATTCCATGGTAATGGAATGGAAGGCTTTCATCCTCTGTAGGTAGAATGAAGAGCTGCATAATAAAATACAGAGAAACAATTCCACCCTGATGCCATTCTCAGCTTCAAAATCTCAATAGAGTCTTTCATTAAATGTTAGGATATCACATCTTCTTGACTGTCTTTGGCCATGTGTAATTGGACCACTTCTAATAACAAACCTACAGCTCTGATATTTGCTTCTTAATGAAGTTACTTACAGGTGTAGAATTGCGATGGTGGCTAGTCTTTTGCTTGTGCATAGTTTTCTACATTGTTTCTTATAAGTCTAATAACATATGGTCCATAGTTTTCCATTGCTTTAAGTGGATTTATGTAGTGCAGTTTTCATTATAAGAGTTTTTGTTACCATTGATTTAATTATTAGACCATACATATTCAGTACATATTTATTAGTTGTACTTCATATCTCATTTCAATTTTTTTGTATTGTAGCATTTGGTCCAAGTTAGGTAGGGAGTAGGGCAATAAATTATAATGGAAATTTCTGCATATTTACAGTAAATTAGAAGTAAAAAAGCTCCTGATCCTGCCACTTTTATTCGTATCAAGCTCCCATGTAAATTTCCCTGTGAGTGAGAAGTTCAGGATGGGCATCATATATAATATATATGACAGTAAGATCCATTGATCATAAAAGTAATGCAGCTTCAATATCTACCTTCTATTAAAACAGGTATATTGGGATTATAGCTGAAAACAAATGGTGGCAAGAAGTTTCCCTTTTTGAGCAGGTGTTTTAGTAAATCTGTTGTTTATAAAAGTATGTATTTTATGTTCAGAGAGTAAAATAGATCAATGCATTTTTGTAGTGTTGAAGACTTTTTTTCCAAATACTTCTTTTTTATTTTTTAACATCTGACAGGTTTCAGGTCATTGACCTTTATTGAGAAAGACTTCCAGGAAATTTTGGTAGTGTCAAATGCATATCTCTTTAAATACAGAGTTTGCAATCATCTGGTGAAAATACAGGCAGAAAGCACAGGAATGACTCAGAAGGCTTTTCTAAAGGCTGTTGACTAAACTCATATCTGCTGTCTTCTGGGGTATTTGCCTTTGTTCTTCATTCTGAGCTGGATTTTGATGCCAGATAGAATAAAAATTGGCCATAAGTTCATTAGGAAAAGAAGAGAACATGCAGCATATATTGCCACAGGGATGTGCAGAACAAGTACAGAACCCTGTTATAATGCTTTCCTTCTTCCCAGACACTGTTCAGAAATAAGAAGCAAATGCTTCAAGATGCAGATATTAGATCATTATCCCTCCTCATTATCATCTCTGACTACATCCTTGACAACAGATCTCTTGACAAAAGCTAAATTCTAGGTTAACTTGCCTTGAATATTTACTCAAAACAAATTGTTCAGCATTCTTGGCATTTTCAGTATGAAAAAAAATACTGTAACAGAAATCTTAAAGTTTCCAAGCCCTGCAGAAGTGCAATGAAAATGTTAGTATTGATACTAATCATCCATGGGTTTCACACTGCTATTGGGTTTATATTGATGCAAATGACAGCAGCATCTGGACTGGTCTTAAAATTTTCATGGTTCTGGGTAGGCTGTACGATTTTATTATGATGAAAACAAGGTAAAAATAAAATAACAGAAACAGTCTCCAGATTATTGCAAATTTTTTCTATGTGCTCATGAATGAACCACACAGAAGGTGAAATTCTAAGCTGTATTTGTCATTTTGCTTATGACAGCATGATTTGGAATCAGGTGTAAAATTATTTACAGCAGCTGTTTCCATTGCTTTAGTGAAAAGCTACAGTACTGGTTAATATATACTGATTACACACATAGCATTTCTTTTTCACAACTGAAACAAGATCCCTTTGAAAATTAGGTTTGTAAAAGGTACAGATGATATTCACCTTCATGTCTTTGATTGATTGTTTTTTATGATTAAAAATTCTGCAGCTACATTTGAAGCAGTAAGGCTCCAAACACTCAGTAGTACTTACATAGTCAGGATTGCACGATGAGTTTGGGATAAATACCTCCAGAGACAGAAAGCATTCTTAACAAAAAAGGGGTCAGGTAGTTAGTGTGTGATGGTAGTTAAAATAGTAATGAAAATCTGACCCCTAATTAAATTTTAAAGGACATCAGCAATATGGCTTTGGCAAGCTGTCATCTTTGAGAAGAAAATTATGAAGCAATGTGAGAAATTTGGATGTTGAAATTACTGCTTTTTTTTTGGTAAAGGATCTGAAAGATATGAAGTGTGAAACAGTGAACATATTAATGAACATATCCTCCAACCTAAACTCCAAGACCAAAAAGTTCATAGCTCTTAAATATAATTCTTTAAAAACAGCTACTCTTCTGAAACTTGTACAGTAACTAATTCATGTTTATTGTGGAAAAGATGTGATTTCAAGAGGAAAAATTTAATTCCCTAGCATCTAAAGTAGCAAGTAGATTACTGTGATCAATACCCAATACCACTGAATTTTTGCTTTTGGATAAGGCCCCTGTTAAAAAGTATAGAAGGGAAAATAAATAGAAATACTTACAAATACATGTTTAAGTTCAGGGAAACATCTGTAAATGACTGGTTACAAGAGTGGTTACACAGACCGCTGAAGAGTTAATATTAGCTTTGCAGAACTGGTGGCCCAAAGAGGACTCCTTTTGTGTCTTGACCCCATAGAAGGGAGAGAGCCCAGGTATGCCCTGGCTCTCCTCCCACTTTTGCCTCAGGAATTGGTTTCTGTGGGGTGGAAATTGGACTGCTCAGGCTAAACCCTGCATTGTGCTTCTGCCAGGGAAGTAGACTTTATGCAGTCTGCTGATGGCACCAAGTTGTGCTGGCTATTAAAACTGAAGCTATTGCTATCTTGAGACACTGGTTCAAGTGACATGTTTTAAATTCTCCTGGAAAATAGGAAAATCTTTACATATTATTCTGATGATACTAAAAGAAAATAAGCAGTTGAGAAACATTAAGAGTAAGCCAGTAGTCTAATTAATGTATTAGAAAAATTAAAATAAGCAAAAAAGAAAACTGTGAATCATTTGTATTCTTGAAAAAATAATGTAAATATTTAAAGAATGTGTTCTGTCATATTGAACAATTTATTTTGGATCTTGCAAAGCACTTAAATATGTGAATCTTTAATGAAAATATTGAAACAGTGCAGTACAGAGTTGGTGGCATTGGTAAATGCAGAGGCTGTTTATATACTGGCAAGAGAAACTGAACTGGGTACCTCTCTAAAACACCTATCAGTGTTTTTCTGATGAGACTTCACTAGGAAGCAGTCTATTCAGACTATGCAGTCTATGCAGACTAGCAGACTATGGACCAGGTAGATGATAAATTGAATAGTAAATGTGCCCTCTGCCTTCTCTATACATTAATTAGGCCTGCAGAGAGTGATTGATGAATAGAAATATGAGTGCCATCTTCTGTATCAGAACAGGATATAGAATAGATGGGGAGATCCACACCATTTTTACCAGGCCATGCAACTTGTCTGAGTTTTGGCTACCCACTGAATATGCAGTGGTTATCAATGCATACCCGCCAGATCTCTCAGTTCCTGGTCAGCAAGCTGAGCTCAGCTACAGGTGGAGCACTTTATTTGTGCTGTTATTAACTTCAGTGGCACTGCTTATACATGGATAGTATTTTCACCTGCTTAACTATTTTATAGAGTCAGGGCCTTGGAGTGTTTTGCCAATTTTTCCTTGCTTTATGAGGAGTATATAATGAAGATAACAAAAATGTAAAGAAGGGAAGTAGAAATTGAAGAAGTAAAAGGAGAGGCAATCATGAGAAGCTATGGGAAGATGCATAATTATTGACTGTGGGATGGGAAGAATTGGAATGAATGAATGAAGTATTAAAAATATATGAAGAATATGGAGGGTATTGAATAGCTCCTGGTCTAGTATGAGAATAGGGAGTTTATTTGTCTATATTAAAAGTCATTACATTTGGAACAAATAAGTAGAAGTAAGATAAAATGGATGAGTTACAATTAACTGTTTTATCACAGGATGCACAGAATAGTTGGCTATAGCTTGAATGAAGATTGCTTTCGATGAAATAGATATCCTGTAGGATTTTCATGTTGGCCTCGCTGTTGCTGAAATTGCAGCTTAAATGCTTCTCATTGAAATGAATTCCAAAGAGATCATTAAGCCTATCAAAGAAGCAAAAAAATTATGAAGATATTCTTAAAGTTGCATCACAGAGGTGGGCAAGGAGATTAGATGTTTCTTTTGGAAAATTTTTAAGTAGCATCTTTTAACTATTGGATCTGAACCCCACCCATGTAGGTGAATAATTCTTATTAGAGCAGTCACAATGCAGTCAGTGTGTACAATCTAGCCTTTGGAATACTAGCTTACTGAATTAAAAATTACTCAGATGATACAATTTTAAAACTTCTCTTACGGCAATTTTTAAAGTCCATGTGGAAGTCTGCATTTGTTTTAAAAGAATTGCAACTCCTTTCCTACACATGCTAAAAAAGCCACCAGAATGAGGTGTTTATGCTGTATGACAAGGGGAACTCTTCATATAAAGTTAAACTGTATTGTTTGCTCATGGGGTTTCATCTCAGACCACCCTGGTCTTATCAACAAATATGAAGAAACATGCTGTCTGCATGAGGAACATGGTACCTAGAATAGCATAATTTTGAAACATCTGATTTCTGTTGGTAGCAAAATCTGATCTGTAACATCTTTGAAATTTAATAGTTACTAGATTTTAAGAAAAACAGAAAAAAGTAGATTCTAACTTCAGAGCTAACATTGGCTGAAGATCTTCTGGGAAGATTCCTAAACAAAAGAAAAAGAAGGTAAACATCAGATTTGAGCAGTGAAATGTGAAAATTATTTTATAGAACCTTCTATGGATAATGTACATAAAGGTCATAAATTATTTTGCATTGTAATGCCTAGAACATTGTGGTATTTTTAGGAAAACTTTTCTTTACACTGTTTAATTCTGTAATTATTTGCAGAAACACAGAATTGTTTATGAAACACAAAAATGTATTTGGAATTATGCTCAAAGAGCTGAAAAGGTATGATTAATACACTGCCTTGTGGGTAGATATGTATGACTGAACTGATAGAAGCAACTCAATTTTCTGTGATAACAGTAAGAGAATAATAGATTGTATTGCCATTTAAAGGTTTACTTAGAACATTTTGCACATTTATCAAGAATCTATAATATTTTTAGCATTTCTAGTGTCTGGTGGCAAAAGGTCAAAGCAATGTGGTGAATAGTTTTGTCGATGAGAATCTCAAAAATCTAGAACACAGCCAAGTTTTTACATCCTGAGAGTATAGGAAAAAAAAGCTTGCAAAAAGCTTTTCATGCAGATTGGTAGCATTTCAGGTCCACTTCTCAGATATATGGTAGAATATAATTAACTTGATTCTGAGAATTCAATAATAAACATCAGTGACCTCAGGATTCAGAAGTTTGTGTTTAATCCTTCTAACACAATACAATCTAACTGGAAAATCTGTCAAGCAGAAACATAAAATGGAGAAGACAATTAAGGATGCTTGAATTATTAGGGTTGAAACTATTAAAAGTTGGGCTGGTCAGAATTTCTTTAGCTCCTTTATTATTGTTGTTCCAGCACATCAATTTGCCAAAGTGGAAACTTTTCTCAGGAACACTTACTTCTTCTGTGTTATTTTATGGCTGTGGCTTCTTGGGATGAAATTTCTAATTGAAGTAAAGAAAAGAGAACATATAATGATTAAAATGAAGTTGAGTAGCTACAGAGAGATTGAGCAATCAGTCCCTGAGGCAGTAGTGGTTAGTGCAGTAATCTGGAATGTGAGAGAACAGCAGAGGCTTTCTTTTACTTCTATTTGAGTAAACAAAGTCTTCTGGAAGATGTAACCATCTTTTAGAATTAGAAAATAAAATAAAACAAAATAAAATAAAACAAAACACTCCCTCAGAAGCTCTTCATTTCATCCCAATAGAATAGGGAAGATTTTTAAGTGTCAGAGGACAGGAAAAAACTGTTAGATCTAATTAGAAATTATGGTTGCATTTCATCAAGTTCAAAGGCAGTCAATTACTGACTGGAATAAACAGCAATTCTCCCAAGATATCTTTTTTCTACATAAATATGACTGGAGCTGACTGATTTATAGAAAAACTTTTGTTTTGTTTTGAAAAAATGTAACTTGGTTTGGTTCCATCTGCAATAACTTTGAATTTTAATGCAACAATTTTTTATATACCTTTACATGTATTTTCATGAAACTTTTGTATTTACATTGTCTGGGTTGCATGATTTTCCATGACAGATGTTGGACAAGAGCATCCTTGCTAGCCATCATCCTGAAATATTAAACTAATGTTCAAGTCCCTGCCTTGAGATTCAGGGATTTGAGAGACTTGGGAAGAGAGATTACCAGTGAAAACTGAGGCAAAAAGATTGTTGAGTACCTCAGCCTTCTCCATGTTGGTTGTCAACAGTTCTCCTGTCATATTTAGCAAGGGGGGGTACATTTTCTTTAATCTTCCTTTTCTGTCCAACGTACCTGTAGAAGTACTTCTTATTATTCTTTGCATCTCTTGCCAAATTCAGCTCCAACTGTGCATTAGCTTTCCTAATCCCATCCCTACACATCTGGGCAGTGTCCCTATATTCTTCCCAGGATACATGTCCCTGCTTCCACTGCCTGTGCATTCCCTTCTTACACTGTAGTTTGACCAGGAGGTCCTTACCCAGCCTTGCTGGTCTCCTGCCTTCCTTGCCCGATTTCTTACACGTGGGAATCGAGAGCTCTTACGTTCTAAGAAAAATGTCCTTAAAGAGCTGCCAGCTCTGTTCAGTACCTTTATCCCTGAGGGCAGTTGTCGCAGAAACACTAGACAGATAGTGATATATTTTAAAAGTCAATTTTCTTTAATGATATCAAAATGTAACGGTCAAATTGAACAGGAATGTTATGTTATATTGAGATATAATAGCCAGATTAAACAGGAATATTAGGTCATAAACACTGCGATAAACACAACTTATTTACAGGTTCAGGATGTCAGTTGGGAACTATCACTACATGAACTATAACCAAATCTAAGCTTAGAATGATGACTCAAAATGCGCAATCACTCACTGATAAGGTGAGGCACTCAACCTGCAGGAGTTTCCGTGGGCGGCATCCCTACCCATAGGGAGAGTCCCCGACTGCAGACCCGCTGCTCCGAGGAGGACTGGCTCAATTTGCCCTCCAGCGGGGCTCCATTTATACCCTAGGTCGGATTGGGGCTCGTGGTCATATATGGTCAGTGGTCTGGAAACTTCTCTTAACCCGAGAGGTTTCACTGGTTGAGGTGGTTTTGGCGGGCTCGGGTAGCTGGGGTACGTGACTTGGGGCACTCTGTGTACGTGACTCCAGTCACCACGCAGCTGGCTGGCTCGACCCCCAAACCACGGCTTCTAGTTTAACTCTCTCCTTCCAGCGGTCGAGAAGTTTTGGCCTTTATCGGGGTGGGTGCACCTGCCACAGCAGTTTCCCAGGGGGTCCCATCCACTAATTCCTTAAACAACTGAAAGTTCGCTCTCCTAAAATTCAGGGTCTTGACTTATCACCTGGCCCACATCCCTCGAGACTGTGAATTCCATCAGGGCATGATCACTGCAGCCCAGGCTGCCACCAGTCTTGACCTCTCCAATTAGTTCATCTGTGTTCATAAGCAACAGGTCCAGTAACACTTCTCCTCTGGTTGGGCTGTCTATCACCTGGATTAAGAAATTATCTTCAACGCACTCCAAGAGTCTCCTGGACTGCTTACAGCTTGCTGTGCTGCTTTTCCAGCAGATGTCAGGGTGGTTGAAGTCCCCCAGCAGGATCAGAGCCTGCGAGCGTGATGCTTCCTGTAGTTGAAGCAAGAACGCTTCATCAACATCCTCCCCTTGATCAGGCAGCCTATAGTAAACACCAGCCACGAGGTTTCCTTTGTTGGCTTGGTCTCTAATTTTCACCCATAAGCTCTCAACCTGTTCATCGCTGTTTTTCAAAGACAGCTCTGTGCAATCAATCCATTTTTTTTTACATAGAGGGCAACCCCACCGCCCCTCCTTTCTTGCCTGTCCCTCCTGAATGGGTTATAGCCATCAAGTGCAGCACTCCAGTCATGTGATTCATCCCACCATGTTTCAGTGATAGCGATTAGATCATAGCTTTCTAGCTGCACAGTGGCTTCCAGCTCCTCCTGTTTGTTACCCATGCTGCGTGCATTGGTATAGAGGCTGTCATGGTTTAACCCCAGCCAGCAGCTAAGCACCATGCAGCTGCTCCCTCACTCCCCCCCTGCTCCCAGTTGGATGGGGAGGAGAATCGGGAAAGAAGGCAGAACTCGTGGGTTGAGATAAGAACAGTTTAATAACTAAAGTAAAATATAATACTAACAATAATAATAATGAAATATAATAATAATAACAATAGTAATTAAAAAGAATATAACAAAAAAAAAAAGAAGAGGGGAAAAAAAAGGAAAAAAAACAGTGATGCACAATGCAATTGCTCACCACCCGCTGACCGATGCCCGAGCAGCAATCCGCCCCTCCCAGCCAACTCCCCCCTGTTTATATACTGGGCATGACGTTCCATGGTATGGACTATCCCTTTGACTAGTTCGGGTCAGCTGTCCTGGCTATGCCCCCTCCCAGCTTCTTGTACACCTGCTTGCTGGCAGAGCATGGGAAACTGAAAAGTCCTTGGCTTAAGAGAAGCGCTACTTAGCAACAACTAAAACATCAGTGTGTTATCAACAGTATTCTCACACTAAATCCAAAACACAGCACTGTACCAGCTACTAAGAAGAGAGTTCACTCTGTCCCAGCCAAAACCAGGACAGAGGCACTTCAGCTGTGCTATTGACCTTGTCACCTTTTTAGAGAATCGTAGAATGGTTTGGGTTGGAAGGGACCTTAAAAGGTCATCTAGTCCAACCCCCCCTGCAATGAGCAGGGACATCTTCAACTAGATCAGGTTGCTCAGAGCCCCATCCAACCTGACCTTGAATGTTTCCAGGGATGGGGCATCTACCACCTCTCTGGGCAACCTGTTCCAGTGTTTCACTACCCTCACAGTAAAGAATTTCTTCCTTATATCTAGTCTAAATCTACCCTCTTTTAGTTTAAAACTGTTGCCCCTTGTCCTGTCACTACAGGCCTTGGTAAAAAGTCTCTCTCCATCTTTCTTAGAAGCCCCCTTTAAGTGTTGAAAGGCTGCAATAAGGTCTCCCTGGAGCCTTCTCCAGGCTAAACAACCCCAACTCTCTCAGCCTTTCCTCATAGGAGAGCTGTTCCAGCCCTCTGATCATCTTCGTGGCCCTCCTCTGGACCTGCTCCAACAGGTCTGTGTCTTTCTTGTACTGAGGACTCCAGAGCTGGATGCAGTACTCCAGGTGGGGTCTCACCAGAGCAGAGTAGAGGGGCAGAATCACCTCCCTTGACCTGCTGGCCACACTTCTTTTGATGCAGCCCAGGATACAATTGGCTTTCTGGGCTGTGAGCGCAGATTGCCAGCTCATATCTAGTTTTTCATCCACCAATATCCCCAAGTCCTTCTCTTCAGGGCTGCTCTCAATCCCTTTATCCCCCAGCCTGTATTGATACTGGGGATTGCCCTGACCCAGGTGCAGGACCTTGCACTTGGCCTTGTTGAACCTCATGAGGTTCACACAGGCCCACTTCTCAAGCTTGTCCAGGTCCCTCTGGATGGCATTCCATCCCTCAGATGTGTCAACCGCACCAGTCAGCTTGGTGTAGTCTTCAAATTTGCTGAGGGTGCACTCAATCCCACTGTCTATGTCTTTGATGAAGATATTAAACAGTACTGGTCCCAATATGGACCCCTGAGGGACACCACTCGTCACTGATCCATCCAGTCATAGTCCATCCATCAAAACCATATCTCTCCAATTTAGAGAGCAGGATGTCATGGGGGATCATGTCAAAGGCCTTACAGAAGTCCAGATATATGACATCCATAGCTCTTCCCTTGTCCACTGATGCAGTCAACCCATCGTAGAAGGCCACTAGGTTGGTCAGGCAAGACTTGCCCTTGGTGAAGCCATGCTGGCTGTCTCGAATCACCTCCCTGTCCTCCATGTGTCTTACCACAGCTTGCAGGAGGATCTGTTCCATGATCTTCCCAGGCACAGAGGTGAGGCTGACAGGTCGGTAGTTTCCCAGGGTCTTCCTTTCTACCCTTTTTAAAAATGGCTGCAATGTTTCCCTTTTTCCTGTCACCAGAAAGGCATTCTTCCAGCTGAGCACACTTGCAGCTATGACATCCATTGCTGCCTTCAGGTGCTAGGGGGACTTCCAGATGCTGGAACTCCATGCAACCTAAGGTCTGGACAGCTGTTTCAGTCCTTGGGAGGTCTGGGTAGACATGAGCACAGGTAAGCTGTAGTGCTTCTGTTTGGGTTGCAGCCACAGCCTTGCAGTTGTGGCAGGTGGACACCATTTTCTTTCAGCCGGTCACAGTCTCCTTATAGTTCTCAGAAAAATAGCCCCCTTCTTATAAAACTGTAATTCTTTTGAAAGATGTAATCCTAATTATAATTCCCTGGAGACCTCAAGCTTCTGGGTAGGCTTGCACAGCCACCAGTTAGTTGGGGTGACTGTTGGGGCTGCAGCCTAAGCCTGCTGGTGAGTAGAGCAGGCAGCAGCCCGCTAACTGGTAGAGTGTGCAGCCCTTCACACGCGAACTGCAGCACAAACTGCTGACGCCACTCCCTGTTTGCAAATCCTGGCCGCTGGCGCTCCCTAGGGGCCGGTTATATGCAGCTTCCCACGGTTTGAACTGGCCGCGAGGACAGCCGGCACTGCCCAACTCTAGCCCGCCCCTCTCGTGAGACCTGCCGCCTGCCGGACGGTCCCTGCCACACACAACCCAAGGGTGCCGGGGACCCAGAAACCCCCTCAGACACCCCCGGAGGACATCACAAACCTCGAACTCTTCTCAGCACGCAGCAGCTACTGCGTTTGGAACTTTACCAAAGAACCAAGTGGAAATGCAAGAGGCATTTACTTTGAGGAGTATAGTGTTTCTCTGAGTCCCACATTTTTAAACTGACGACCAAATGCTGTTTTCAGTGTGGCTTCTCTGGCAGTGCTAATGATTCTTTGTCTTAGATTTTAAAAGACAACAAAACCAACCCCCAAACTTAACCCTTTAGTTAAAGAGTTGCAAGCACTTCTCTTTGCTTATCACTAAAAGTGGGCCCTTACCGAAATGCTAGTCCCAAACGCTAGACTTTGTTGAAGTCTGAGTCTGAACCTTGGTCGTGGTTTAACCCCAGCCGGCAACTAAGCACCACACAGTTGCTCGCTCACTCCCCTCACAGTAGGATGGGGGAGAGAATTGGAAGAGTAAAAGTGAGAAAACTCGTGGGTTGAGATAAAGACAGTTTAATAGGTAAAGCAAAAGCCGCGCACACAAGCAAAGCAAAACAAAGAATTCATTCACTACTTCCCATTGGCAGGCAGGTGTTCAGCCATCTCCAGGAAAGCAAGGCTCCATCATGCGTAATGGTTACTTGGGAAGACAAATGCCATCCCCCCCCCTTCCTTCTTCTTCCCCCAGCTTTTATCGCTGAGCATGATGTCATATGGTATGGAATATCCCTTTGGTCAGTTGGGGTCAGCTGTCCCGGCTATATCCCCTCCCAACTTCTTGTGCACCCCCAGCCTACTTGCTGGTGGGGTGGTGTGAGAAGCAGAAAAGGCCTTGACTCTGTGTAAGCACTGCTCAGCAATAACTAAAACATCTCTGCGTTATCAACACTGTTTTGGTCACAAATCCAAAACATAGCCCCATACTAGCTACTATGAAGAAAATTAACTCTATCCCAGCCGAAACCAGCACAACCTTGCAGTTTTGCAATCGCTGTATATTGCATCAGTATGAACCTCAGTCCAAGCACTTGTGAACTGGGAAGGCATGATCCAGATCCAAACTTCATAGCCTCATCCTCATCAGATATGATTTCTGTAATTTTAGTCACTCTGGGCACCAATAGCTTTTTCCCTCTAGAACAGCTGCCGTAGCTGTCTGCTGTAGTCTACCATAATGTAAAATTATCTGTGATAGCTTTAAATTAGTTGTCTCAGGACTGGAGGTCCTGGTGATAAGAGCAGAAAGCTCAGGGTGGGCTGCATCAGTAAAGAGAAGGACAGAGGACCATGATTAGATTGCTATAGGTGTCTCAGCTTAGTATATAATATGGATATTGTTATATATCTCAGCAGAGCACAGTGGGATCTGAAGGATAAAAAAAGACAGATCTAGTATTATGATGTGTACAGTACAGTTGGTGATACAGAACTACCATCTTCATTTATTGTTATTTATATTACTGTAGCACTTCAGGACTCTTAACACCTGATTACATTGATGCAGGTACTGTATAAAAACAGAAGAGAAAAATATAGTCTTAGTTCCCAAACAGCTTACAATCCCCATATAGGAAAAAGAGTGAGAAACAATGAGGCATTATTAGTATGATACTATTATAACAAGTGATCTTGGCACACCAGAAAGTATTGTCACTGGTTTTGGTAGGTTTTGTATCAAATAATATTCTAAAAAAGGAGGAGGGGGGACTTGAAAGAAACCCATATATCAGATTTGTACATGTTTTCATGGAACTTTTATTAAGTCAAGAGATGGATGCAAAGGTGTGGTTTTTTTAATGTTGTAGTAATGGGGAATGTATGGTGGCATCATGGACTTCTTAGAGCCAAGATCTATTGCCTCCATATTGAAGGAAGAGCCCGAGATCATAAAATATCAAGACTGAGATTGATGAGATCCCCCCTGAGCCTCCTCTTCTCTAGGCTAAACAGTCCCAGCTCTCTCAGCCTTTCCTCATAGGAGAGATGCTCCAGTCCCTTAATCATCTTAGTGGCCCTGTTTTGCACTAGGAGGTTCTGGTCCGTTATGATCCTAGTAAGAAAGGCACTTAGACTCTGTAAGGTATCATTTAAAATGCTATTTATCTAACACTATAAGGAGAGAATAGCATCCCTTTAGATGCTGGGAACCCTGAGCGGTGTAGCATTGAACAGGACTCCAACCCACATGCAGCATGCCATGCAGACCCTGTCCATAGCCGAGATATTATCCCCTTTTGGTCTTTCAAGCCATTATAGGATTTTCTTACAAGGAAACAACTCTATTTATAATTTCTACTGTCAAAGAGAAAGGATGTTCACATAAGAACTTCTTGCTGTGGTTGTAGATAAAGGCAAAGCCACGCAAGCGGCATAATCACCAGTACCAACTGGGAGCTGCCTGCAGGATCCTCTGTTACAATGAGCTGGCTGAGTTTATCCTGCGGCCGAGGGATTTGTGCAGCATAACACAGGGCTGAAGGCCATGTTGTATGTGCACCATGGCACAGCATAGCACAGGCCTGAGCCCAGAACTGGACACAGGACTCCAGGTGTGGCCTCACCAGTGCTGAGTAGAGGGGAAGGATCACCTCCCTCAACCTGCTGGCAATACTCCTCCTAAGGCAGCCCAGGATACCATTAGCCACCTTTGCCATGAGGGCACACTGCTGGCTCATGTTCAACTTGGTGTTGTCGTGGTTTAACCCCAGTCAGCAACTCAGCACCACGCAGCCCTTTCCCCCTCCCCCTCCCAGTGGGGTGAGGAGGAGGAAAGCAAAGGAAAAAAAAAGTAAAACTCGTGGGTTGAGATAAGAACAGTTTAATAACTAAAGTAAAATATAATACTAACAATAGTAATAATGAAATATAATAATAATAGTAATGAAAAGGAATACAACAAAAAGAAGGGGGGGGAAGAAAAAAAAAACCAGTGATGCACAATGCAATTGCTCACCACCCGCTGACCGATGCCCAGTTAGTTCCCGAACCGCGATCCGCGTCTCCCGGCCAGCTCCCCCCTGTTTATATACTGGGCATGATGTTCCATGGTATGGAATACCCCTTTGGCTAGTTCAGGTCAGCTGCCCCGGCTGTGCTCCCTCCCAGCTTCTTGCACACCTGCTTGCTGGCAGCGCATGGGAAACTGAAAAGTCCTTGGCTGAAGATAAGCCCTACTTAGCAACAACTAAAACATCAGCGTGTTATCAACATCATTCTCACACTAAATCCAAAACACAGCACTGTACCAGCTACTAAAAAGAAAGTTAACTCTGTCCCAGCCGAAACCAGGACAATATCCACCCCTTATTCTATACCATTTACGTTATGCCCAGATCCCACACTTTCCAATACATTTCCAATTAATCACCATCACCTTTCCTGTCTTTTAATATATACGTATAGATATCATTCCCGCGATCTATGGGCCACCTCTATCAAATGTCTGTTGAGTTCATTCAGTCCATGACTTTGGGCTCCATCTATCATAACAGTCTGTCTGGGCAGGAGGGATGGTGCAAAGTCCGCTCAGTCGGCAGAACAGGATTGGGCTTCGGTGTGATGTGGCAGGCAGGTGACATTGGGCGCAGCAGGAGGATGGTGTGTGGTGTCGGATTGTTGCATGCTGAAGTCAGTCCTGGTTCCATCACTACTGCACTTCACTCGGTTTTGTCAAAGTTCATTCTTCATTAATCTAAGTAATTCTTACTATAATACCATTAATATAGCACATAATAATTATAATGATGATGACATACAATGGCAGGATTATATAGCAATTAATAGCATACAATTTAATCTATTGGCTGTTCTCACCTAAAATCAAATCCCCTTGAGGCACACATCGGACTTCCCCATCCTTCCGCATCACCCACCAAGTGCACCCAGGCCCTTGAGCAAAAGCAATCCCACGAATGGGTTTGCCTTTGCCTGAGGCAGGAGTAACCCAAACTGTTTTTCCTAGCATATTTTTTATGTGCACTACAGGGACTTTATCCCCTTCTACAGTATGTAAAAGTTCTGATTGGGCAGGGCCAGCTCGATGGACAGATCCTCTAGTGTTGACTAACCAGGTGGCCTTTGCTAGATGTGTATCCCAATGTTTGAAAGTCCCACCACCCATTGCTCTCAATGTAGTCTTTAACAATCCATTGTATCGCTCAATTTTCCCAGAGGCTGGTGCATGATAGGGGATGTGATACACCCACTCAATGCCGTGCTCTTTGGCCCAGGTGTCTATGAGGTTGTTCCGGAAATGAGTCCCATTGTCTGACTCAATTCTTTCTGGGGTACCGTGTCGCCATAAGATTTGCTTCTCAAGGCCCAGGATAGTGTTCCAGGCAGTGGCATGGGGCACGGGATATGTTTCCAGCCAGCCAGTGGTTGCTTCCACCATTGTAAGCACATGGCGCTTACCTTGACGGGTTTGTGGGAGTGTGATATAGTCAATCTGCCAGGCCTCCCCATATTTGTATTTCAGCCATCGTCCTCCATAACAAAGAGGCTTTAACCACTTGGCTTGCTTAATTGCAGCGCATGTTTCACATTCATGGATGACCTGTGCGATAGTGTCCATGGTCAGGTCCACCCCTCGATCGCGAGCCCATCTATATGTTGCATCTCTTCCCTGATGGCCTGAGGTGTCACGGGCCCACCGAGCCATGAATAATTCACCCTTATGCTGCCAATCCAGATCTACCTGAGCTACTTCAATCCTAGCAGCCTTGTCTACCTGCTGGTTGTTTTGATGTTCTTCAGTGGCCCGGCTCTTAGGTACATGAGCATCTACATGACGTACTTTCACAACCAAGTTCTCTAGCCGGGCAGCAATATCTTGCCACAGTGCAGCAGCCCAGATGGGTTTACCTCTGCGTTGCCAGTTACTCTGCTTCCATTGCTGCACCCACCCCCACAGAGCATTTGCCACCATCCATGAGTCAGTATAGAGATAAAGTATTGGCCATTTTTCTCGTTCAGCAATGTCTAAAGCCAGCTGGATGGCTTTCACCTCTGCAAACTGACTCGATTCACCTTCTCCTTCCGCAGTTTCTGCAACTTGTCGTATAGGACTCCATACAGCCGCCTTCCACCTCCGATGCTTTCCCACAATGCGACAGGACCCATCAGTGAACAGGGCATATTGCCTCTCATTTTCTGGCAGTTTATTATACAGTGGGGCCTCTTCAGCACCTGTCACCACCTGCTCTGGTGAAATTCCAACATCTTTGCCTTCTGGCCAGTCTGTGATCACTTCCAAAATTCCTGGGCGACTGGGATTTCCTATTCGACTTCGTTGTGTGATCAGTGCAATCCACTTACTCCATGTAGCATCAGTTGCATGATGTGTAGAAGAGACCTTCCCTTTGAACATCCAGCCCAGCACTGGCAGTCGGGGTGCTAATAGGAGCTGTGTTTCAGTACCAACCACTTCTGAAGCAGCTCGAACTCCTTCATATGCTGCTAATATCTCCTTTTCAGTTGGAGTATAGTGGGCCTCAGATCCTCGATATCCCCGACTCCAAAACCCTAGAGGTCGACCTCGGGTCTCCCCAGGCGCTTTCTGCCAGAGACTCCAGGTAGGGCCATTCTCCCCGGCTGCGGTGTAGAGCACATTTTTAACCTCTGGTCCTGCCCGGACCGGCCCAAGGGCTACTGCATGAACTATCTCCCGTTTAATCTGTTCAAAGGCTTGTTGTTGCTCAGGGCCCCATTTAAAATCGTTCTTCTTCTGGGTCACTTGATAGAGAGGGCTTACAATCATACTATAATTTGGAATATGCATTCTCCAAAAACCTACAACACCTAAGAAAGCTTGCGTTTCCTGTTTACTAGTCGTTGGAGACATAGCTGCTATTTTATTAATCCCATCCATTGGGATCTGACGACACCCATCTTGCCATTTTATTCCTAAACACTGGATCTCCTGTGCAGGTCCCTTCACCTTACTCTGTTTTATGGCAAAACTGGCTTTCAGAAGGATTTGGATTATTTTCTCCCCTTTCTCAAAAACTTCTTCTGCTGTGTTGCCCCATATGATGATGTCATCAATGTACTGCAGGTGTTCTGGAGCTCCACCTTTTTCCAGTGCATTCTGGATTAGTCCATGGCAAATGGTGGGGCTGTGTTTCCACCCCTGGGGCAGTCGATTCCAGGTGTACTGGACGCCCCTCCAAGTGAAAGCAAACTGTGGCCGGCACTCTGCTGCCAAAGGGATTGAGAAAAATGCTTTAGCAATATCAATTGTGGCGTACCACTTGGCTGCTTTTGACTCCAGTTCATATTGAAGTTCTAGCATGTCTGGCACAGCAGCACTCAGCGGTGGCGTGACTTCGTTCAGGCCACGATAGTCCACTGTTAGTCTCCATTCTCCATTAGACTTTCGCACTGGCCAAATGGGGCTGTTAAAGGGTGAGCGAGTCCTGCTGATCACCCCTTGGCTCTCCAGTAGACGAATCAGCGTATGGATGGGAATCAGGGAGTCTCGGTTGGTGTGATATTGCCGCCGGTGCACCCTTGTGGTAGCGATCGGCACCTGTTGTTCTTCGACCCTCAGCAACCCCACAACAGAAGGGTCCTCAGAGAGTCCGGGCAAGGTGGACAACTGTTCAATTTCCTCCGTCTCCAAGGCAGCTATACCAAAGGCCCACCGGTACCCCTTTGGGTCCCTGAAATACCCTCTCCTGAGATAATCTATGCCAAGAATGCATGGAGCCTCCGGACCAGTCACAATGGGGTGTTTTTGCCACTCATTCCCAGTTAGGCTTATTTCAGCCTCCAATACAGTTAGCTGTTGAGATCCCCCTGTCACCCCAGAAATACAAATAGGTTCTACCCCTTTATAGCTTGATGGCATTAGAGTACACTGTGCACCGGTGTCTACTAGAGCTTTATACTCCTGTGGATCTGATGTGCCAGGCCATCGAATCCACACAGTCCAGTAAACCCGGTTGTCCCTCTCCTCCACCTGGCTGGAGGCAGGGCCCCTCTAGTCCTGGTCATAGGATTCTCCACTCACTTGTAAAAACGGATTAGAATTCCTTTTCATAGAATCAGGAGTAAGATCAGCCCTTCCACTCTGTCGGCCACACCTCTCGCAGTGCTCACTGGAGGCTGAAGCAACCATTTTCCTGGAAGAACCCTCATTTGTGATTGTTTTTCCTCGCAATTCCCGTACCCGTGCATCTAGGACCGAGGTAGGTTTTCCATCCCACTTTCTCATATCCTCTCCGTGGTCAAGCAGGTAAAACCACAGGGTACCCCGTGGTATATACCTTCTCTCTCCTCTCTCTTGCCCAGAAGAATACCTTCTCCTAATAGCTGAGGTATTGGTCCGTACAGGTGGGCAGCCAGACTTATCCTAAAATCGCTGGAACTCTCGGGACCATTTCTCGGCTAGTATGTCTGGCAGTCTCTCCACAGCCGCGACGAGGGAGGAAGTGAGACTTTCTTCGTATTGCCAAAGTCGGCGAGCCAATTCATCTACTGTTGGTCCCTCCTCGTCTTTCCAGTCCACTACTGCCAATGCACTGGCATACGATGATGGTGCACTTCATACAAACTTCCGCCACATGGGTCGTGTGCATTGGACTTCATCTGGATCTGTGGGTAACCGCCCATCGTCTGGGTCATAATAAACCATCTCCCGCACGGCTAATTCCCTCAGGTACTGGATACCTTTCTCCATGGTGGTCCACTTGCCTGGCTGACATACAACATCTTCCTTGAAGGGGTACCTTTCCCTCATGCCCGATAGAAGTCGCCTCCAGAGGCTGAGGGCTTGTGTCTTTTTTCCAATCGCCTTGTCAATGCCCCCTTCCCTAGAAAGGGATCCCAATTGCTTGGCTTCCTTACCCTCTAATTCCAAGCTACTTGCCCCATTATCCCAGCATCGGAGCAGCCAGGTGATAATGTGATCACCTGGATGACGGCTGAAGTCTTTTCGCATCTCTAGCAGCTCACTCGGGAATAGGGATCGGGAGATTATCTCCGGTTCTGCCTCTTCCTCCTGTTCTCATGATGGCCCTGGTTCACCTTCATCCTTTGCTAAGTGAACTGATTTTTTTGTATATTTCCTCTTCTGTGTAGGGGCGATTGATATTGGCACCAGTTGATTCTCTAGTTCAGCTGCATCATCCATCGCCAAGGTTTGAGTTGCCACAGTGCCTGTTGCTGGGGTTTGAGTAGCCACAGCGCTTGTCATAGGGATTAGAGTAGCTGCAGTAGCTGTCGCCAGAGTTTGAGTAGCCACAGTGCTTGTCGCTGGGGTTTGAGTAGCTGCAGTGCCTGTTGCAAGAGTTTGAGTGGCCGTAGTGCCTGTCGCCAGAGTTGGAGTAGCTGCAGTCGTGGGAGCTGATCTCTGGGTGGTATTTTTAAATAGTTGTTTAACCCTAGGCAAGATCTGAATCACATTCAGGAACAGGCTGGTTCCTAGCAGTATGACCATACTAAGTTCAACATCCCAAGGATATTCAAAATTTACAAACTCCTTCAATGCTATTGCAATTAACCTGGCAAAGAAAAGGAAGATGTGGGAAGATGTCTCCCCAATAGGTTGGCTCCCCGAGGAGAAAAGGTAGAAAGTGCAGTTACTAATATTCTCTAGGAGATAGCACCCGAAGTACAGAGATGTCTCCTCCACAGATTGGTTCCCAGAGGAGAAAAGGTAAAAGGTACAATTATTAATAGTCTCCCATAGGTGGCTCCCGAAGTACAGAGGTGACAACAATGCTGAGTACAAACACCCGATTAGTTTCACGGCTTGCACTTCTATCACATCATAAGCCAGTGTTACAAAGTACAACAACATGATAACTCTAGCCCGGTTCCCACAGATGATAAACAGCACAACAGGGAGCATATACTGCAAGTAGGGCATTACATAACGCAACTTCAAGAACCACAACACCAACTTTGATAGCAAACGAACCCACATTGTAACCAGTAACTATCAAACCAATACAATGAATACTTACAACAAGTTTGTTTTAACACACTCTGATCAGATCCGTCGTTATCTCAACCCTTCGTGCCCCACGTTGGGCGCCAAAAAGGCTGTCGTGGTTTAACCCCAGTCAGCAATTCAGCACCACGCAGCCGTTTCCCCCTCCCCCTCCCAGTGGGGTGAGGAGGAGGAAAGCAAAGGAAAAAAAAAGTAAAACTCGTGGGTTGAGATAAGAACAGTTTAATAACTAAAGTAAAATATAATACTAACAATAGTAATAATGAAATATAATAATGATAGTAATGAAAAGGAATGCAACAAAAAGAAGGGGGGGGGGAAGAAAAAAAACCAGTGATGCACAATGCAATTGCTCACCACCCGCTGACTGATGCCCAGTTAGTTCCCGAACCGCGATCCGCGCCGCCCGGCCAGCTCCCCCCTGTTTATATACTGGGCATGATGTTCCATGGTATGGAATACCCCTTTGGCTAGTTCAGGTCAGCTGTCCTGGCTGTGCTCCCTCCCAGCTTCTTGCACACCTGCTTGCTGGCAGAGCATGGGAAACTGAAAAGTCCTTGGCTTAAGATAAGCGCTACTTAGCAACAACTAAAACCTCAGAGTGTTATCAACATCATTCTCACACTAAATCCAAAACACAGCACTGTACCAGCTACTAAAAAGAAAGTTAACTCTGTCCCAGCCGAAACCAGGACAGGTGTCCACCAGAAACCCCAGGGCTTTTTGTGTAGAACTGCTTTCCAGCTGGGCAGCCCCCAGCATATACTGGTTGTTCCTCCCCAGGTGCAGGACTTGGCACTTCCCCTTGTTGAACTGCATGAGGTTCCTGTCAGCCCACTTCTCCAGCCCGTTGAGGTCCCTCTCGATGGCAACACGACCCTCTGGCGTATTAGCCACCATCATCTGCGAACTTGCTGAGGGTACACTCTGCCCCAGATCATTAATGAAGGTGTTGAACAGGATCAGACCCAGTATTGACCCCTGGGGTACACTGCTAGTTACTGGCCTCCAACTAGACTTCGTGGCACTGATCACCACCCTCTGGGCCCAGCTGTTCAGCCAGTTGTCTGCACATCCAGCCCAAACTTCAACAGCTTCTCTATGAGGATCTTCTGGAAGACAGTGTCGAAGGCCTTACTGGAGTCGAGGTAGACAATATCCACTGCTCTTCCTTCATCTACCAGGCCAGTCATTTCATCATAGAAGGTTATCAAGTTGGTCAAGCATGACTGACTTCCTGTCCTGGTTTCGGCTGGGACAGAGTTAACTCTCTTCTTAGTAGCTGGTACAGTGCTGGGTTTTGGATTTAGTGTGAGAATGATGTTGATAGCACTCTGAGGTTTTAGTTGTTGCTAAGTAGGGCTTATCTTAAGCCAAGGCCTTTTCAGTTTCCAATGCTCTGCCAGCAAGCAGGTGTGCAAGAAGCTGGGAGGGAGCATAGCCGGGGCAGCTGACCTGAACTAGCCAAAGGGGTATTCCATACCATGGAACATCATGCCCAGTATATAAACAGGGGGGAGCTGGCTGGGAGGGGTGGATCACGGCTCGGGAACTAACTGGGCATCGGTCAGCGGGTGGTGAGCAGTTGCATTGTGCATCACTGTTTTTTTTTCCTTTCCCCCCCCTTCCTTTTTCTGTTGTATTCCTTTTCATTACTATTATTATTATATTTCATTATTACTATTGTTAGTATTATATTTTACTTTAGTTATTAAACTGTTCTTATCTCAACCCACGAGTTTTACTTTTTTTTCCCTTTGCTTTCCTCCTCCTCACCCCACTGGGAGGGGGAGGGGGAAACGGCTGCGTGGTGCTTAGTTGCTGACTGGGGTTAAACCACGACACTTCCCTTTGGTGAATCCTTGCTGACAACTTCTGATGTCCTTCATGTGCCTAGAGATGGTTTCCAGGATTAGCTGCTCCATCACCTTCCCAGGGACGGAGGTGATGCTGACCAGTCTGTAGTTCCCTGGTCCTCCTTCTTGCCCTTCTTGAAGACAGGAGTGACATTTGCTTTCCTCCAGTCCTCTGGCACTTCTCCCAATTGCTGTCATTGTTCAAAGATTATTGACAGTGGCCTTATGTCATGGTTTAACCCCAGCCGGCATACAAGCACCACACAGCCGCTCGCTCACTCCCCCCCGGCGGGATGGGGGAGAGAATCAGAAGGGTAAAAGTATGAAAACTTGTGGGTTGAGATAAAGACAGTTTAATAGGTAAAGCAAAAGCCGCACACGCAAGCAAAGCAAAACAAGGAATTCATTCGCTACTTCCCATCGGCAGGCAGGTGTTCAGTCAACTCCCTGAGTACTCAAGGGTGCATCTCATCAGAGCCCATGGACTTATGTATGCTTAAGTATTCCCTGACCTGATCCTCTTACACCAAGGGTAAGTCTTCCTTGCTCCAGATTTTCCCCCTGGTCTCTGGGACCTGGGATTCCTGAAGGCTGGCCTTGCTAGTAAAGACTGAGGCAAAGAAGGCATTCAGTACCTCAGCCTTTTCCATGTCCTGTGTCACCAAGGCCCCTGCCCCATTCAGCAATGGGCCCACATTTTCCCTAGCCTTCCTTTTGTCACCTATGTACTTATAGAAGCCATTCTTGTTGTCTTCGACATCCCTTGCCAGATTCAATTCCAGGTAGGCTTTGGCTTTCCTCACTGTATCTCTGCATGCCTGGAAAACATCTCTGTATTCCTCCCAGGTTACCTGTCCCTGCTTCCACCCTCTGTATACTTCCTTTTTTATGTGTAAGTTCTGCCAGGAGCTCCTTGTTCATCCACGCAGGCCTCCTGGCATTTTTCAATCATAGAATCATAGAATAGCCCAGGTTGGAAGGGACCTCGAAAGATCATCTGGTCCAACAGATCGTGGGAAAGGGAGCCTAGATGAGATTATCTAGTATCCTGTCCAATCGCATCTTGAAAATCTCCAGTGATGGGGACTCTACCACATCCCTGGGGAGGTTGTTCCAGTGATTGATTGTTCTCACTGTAAAAATTTCTTTCTTATATCGAGATGAAACCTCTCCTGGTGTAACTTGTGCCCGTTGCCCCTTGTCTTCTCCATGTGACTCCTTGTGAAGAGAAACCTTCCGTCCTCTTCGTAGCCGCCCTTTAAGTACTGGAATGCTGTGATGAGCCTACTCTTCTCCAGTGAGAAAAGACCTAACTCCTTCAGTCGATTTTTGCCTGACTTCCTGCTTGTTGGGATGGACTGCTCTTGAGCTTGGAGGAGGTGATCCTTGAACATTAACCAGCTTTCTTGGGCCCCTCTTCCCTCTGGGGCCTTATCCCATAGGACTCTACCAAGCCAGTACCTGAAGAGGCCAAAGTCTGCTCTCCTGATGTCCAGGGTTGTGATCTGGCTTTTTGCCCTGCTCCCTCCCCTCAGGATCCTGAACTCTACCATCTCATGATCACTGCAGCCAAGGCTGCCTTTGACCTTCACATCTCCAACGAGCCCTTCCTTGTTTGTGAGTATGAGGTCCAGCAGAGCACCTCTCCTCGGTCGCTCCTTTGTCACTTGGATCAGGAAGTTGTCGCCGATGCTCTTCAGGTATCTCATGGATTGCTTATGCCCTGTTGTGTTGTCCCTCCAGCAGATATTGGGGTGGTTAGAGTCTCCCATGAAGACCAGGGCCTGCGAACGTGAGGCAGCTCCTAGTTGTCTGCAGAGGGCCTCATCCGCTTGTTCTTCCTGATCAGGCGGCCTATAGCAGGCAACCATTACAATGCCACCCTTACCTGTCTTGTCTTTCATCCTTACCCATAATCTCTCAGCTGTCTCCTCATCCATCCCCAGGCAGAGCTCCATGCATTCCAGCTGGTCTCTCACATAAAGAGCAACTCCTCCTCCTCGTCTTCCTGGCCTGTCTTTCCTAAAAATACTGTATCCTTCCATTGCAACACTCCAGTCATGGGAGCTATCCCACCACGTCTCTGTGATCCCAACAAGATCATAGCCCTGCACCTGCATGCAGAGCTCTAATTCCTCATGTTTATTCCCTATGCTATGTGCATTAGTGTACATGCACTTCAGAGAGGCACCCCAGCATGCTGATTTCCCAGAAAGAATCCATTGGGTTTCTTTTTACCATAATGGTGCCTTGTAGGCACTTCCTTGCTTACATGCAAATGTTGGAGGTGACCCTGTTTAAGTCCTATTTTGTTGATTTTGCATTCCCTTTCAGTCATATCACTCCAGGCATTTTGCTTGTCAACCCTGTCTATCACTCCCTTACAGGGTTGCTGGTAACTCCCTCACCTGTTGTTCCTAGTTTAAAGCTCTCCTTACCGGGTCAGCCATCCTACTGGCAAAGATACCTTTTCCCCACTTGGTGAGGTGGAGCCCATATCTCTCAAGCACACATTCATCCTCAAACAGGGTCCCATGTTCATAGAAACCAAAAGCCTGTTGCTTACACAAGCTCCACAATCAATTGTTGACATGCTGTATCAGTGCCCTCCTCCTTACACCCTTTCCCCTCACCGACAGGATTGAGGACAATACCACCTGGGACTCCATGCCCCTGACTATCACCCTGTATTGGGTTTGCGTGGCAAGGTTTTGGTAGCGGGGGGGGCTACAGGGGTGGCTTCTGTGAGAAGCTGCTAGAAGCTTCCCCTATGTCCGATAGAGCCAATGCCAGCGGGTTCCAAGACGGACCCGCCGCTGGCCAAGGCCGAGCCAATCAGCAACAGTGGTAGCGCCTCTGTGATGATAACATATTTAAGAAAGGGAAAAGAAGTTACAGGGGAGTAGGAGTTGCAGCGAGAGAGAGGAGTGAGAAGATGTGAGAGGAACAACTCCGCAGACACCAAGGTCAGGGAAGAAGGAGGGGGAGGAGGTGCTCCAGGCGCCGGAGCAGAGATTCCCCTGCAGCCCATGGTGAAGACCATGGTGAGGCAGGCTGTCCCCCTGCAGCCCATGGAGGTCCACGGTGGAGCAGATATCCACTCTGCAGCCCATGGAGGACCCCACGCCGGAGCAGGTGGATGCCCGAAGGAGGCTGTGACCCCGTGGGAAGCCCGCGCTGGAGCAGGCTCCTGGCAGGACCTGCGGACCCGTGGACCCGTGGAGAGAGGAGCCCACGCTGAAGCAGCTTTGCTGGCAGGACTTGTGACCCCATGGGGGACCCACACTGGAGCAGTCTGTTCCTGAAGGACTGCACCCCGTGGATGGGACCCATGCTGGAGCAGTTTGTGAAGAACTGTAGCCCGTGGGAAGGACTCATGTTGGAGAAGTTCGTGGAGGACTGTCTCCCGTGGGAGGGACCCCATGCTGGAGCAGGGGAAGAGTGTGAGGAGTCCTCCCCCTGAGGAGGAAGGAGCGGCAGAGACAACGTGTGATGAACTGACCCAAACCCCCATTCCCCGTCCCCCTGCGCCGCTCGGGGGGGAGGAGGTAGAGAAAATCAGGAGTAAAGTTAAGCCCGGGAAGAAGGGAGGGGTGGGGGGAAGGTGTTTTAAGATATGGTTCTATTTCTCATTATCCTGCTCTGATTTGACTAGCAATAAATTAAACTAATTTTTCCCCAGGTCGAGTCTGTTTTGCCCATGACAGTAATTGCTGAGTGATCTCCCTGTCCTTATCTCGACCCACGAGCCTTTCATTTTATTTTCCCTCCCCTGTCCAATTGAGGAGGGGGAGTGATAGAGTGGCTTTGGTGGGCAGCTGGCATCCAGCCAGGGTCAACCCACCACACCCCCCCAAAGCTCAGTAGTCACTTTTTATACTCTCCTGGTTGCCCCTGGCACTGTCATTGGTGCCCGCATGGAAGAAGAGCAGAGGGTAATAGTCAGAGGGTTGGATCAGCTTCAGCATTCTCTCCACAACATCCTGGATCCAGGCCCCCAACAAGCAACAAACTTCTCTAGACAATAGGTCAGGTCGGCAGATCGGTGCCTCCGTCTCCTACAGCAGGGAGTCGCCCATTACTATCACTCACCACTTCCTCCTGGTGGTCTTGCATGGTTCAGGGTCAGTTGGTCCAGATGCTTTGCTTGAAAGCACATCCAGCTCCTCCTCAGCTCTTTGCCTGAAAGCACATCCAGCTCCTCCTCAGCTTTGAGGACAGTGAACCTATATTGTAGTTGTAAGCCCTTAGGTGGAGCAGGAGCCTTCTACCGGAAGTCACCAGCTTCCATTCTTCGCCTTCCCCAGAGGTTGCACTTACCATTCTGCTAGGGACAGACTGCTTGTGTCTCCATCGCACCTGGGGTCCGGGGCTCTTGAAGCTGTTGCATCTCTGAGAAGATACTGTCTATCTCTCTCTCATCCTCTCTGATGCTGTGCAGCCTGCTGACTTCCTCCTGTAACTTCTTCAGGATGGAGTTCTATTAGCGAGAAAATATTTTTATATATATATATACACACACATATGTACAATGTGGAACTGTGGTGGGTTGACCTTAGGCGGCTGCCAGACCCCCACCCAGTCGCTCTCTTACCCCCCCTCCTCAAACAAGACAGGGGGAGAAAATAAGATGAAAAAGCTTGTGGGTCGAGATAAAGACAGGTTAATCGCTTGCCAATTACTGTCACAGGCAAAACAGACTGAACTTGAGGAAGATTAATTTAATCTATTTCCAATTAAAAATAGAGTAGGATGGTGAGAAACAAAGACAAAAACTAAAACACCTTCCCCTCACCCCACCTTTTTCCCAGGCTCAACTTCACTCCTTCATTCCTGACTCCTTTACCTCCCCTCTCTGGCCCCCAAGCAGTGCAGGGGTAATGGGGTTAGTGTCAGTTCATAACAGTTCGTCTCTGTCGCTCCTTCCTCCTTACACTTTTCCCCTGCTCCAGCATGGGTCCTCTCCACAGGCTGCAGTCCTTCAAGAAAAAATCTGCTCCAGCGTGGATTCTCCATGGGCCACGGTTCCTTCAGGAAATAACCATTTGCTCCAGTGTGGGGTCCTCCATGGACTGCAGTGTGAATATCTGCTCTGGCGTGCTCTTTTCCATGGGCTGCAAGGGAATATCTGCTCCAGTGCCTGGAGTACCTCCTCCCCCTACTTTTTCTATGACCCTGGTGTTTGCAGGGTTGTTTTTTTCCTCACTCCTCACTGCCTGTCCAGCATTCTTGCCCTTTCTTAAATATGCTTTCACAGAGGCACCACCAGCTTCGCTGAGTGGCTCAGCTTTGGCCAGTGGCGGCTCTGTTGCGGAGCTGGCTGGAACCATCTGTGTCCGGCACAGTGCAGCCCCTTATCTCTTCTCACAGAGGCCACCCCTGTAGCCCACCCCCGCTACCAAAACCTTGCCACTTACACCCAATACATGATCCTTCCAGCAGCTGGGCTCAGACACTCAGTCTGCCCAGTAGCTCCCCCTGGAACCCATTGTCCCCAGTTGCTGCCACCTGGATATATGAGCCCCTGAGGCCACAGTCCTACTCCAGTTGTTGGTACAGACCATCTTGCGCAGGCACGCACGCACGCACGCACGCACAGACCTGGCTGGGGCTCCCCTGATTCCGTGGTAGTCAACTCTCCTCATGGTCTCGCCCTTAGAGACACACCCCCCTCCCAGCAGGTTTCATCCATAGACACACACAACCCAACACCCCCCCCCCCCGTCCCCCCAGCATCTGGCTGGAACTCCCCTGGTCCTTCTAATAGCCAGCTCCTCCCGTGGTCTTACTTTTAGACACACACTCCCCCCCCCCCCCCCCCCCCCCCCCCCCCCCCCGACTCTCAGGCCACTTCACCTACTCACAGGCTAGTCTGGCTTGATCTTTGCTAATACTCATACACTCACTCACACACCACAGTTGTTCCAGTTACTGGCACCACAGACACATGGACTTCTGGCTCCTGGTCCCACTCCAGTGGGACTTGGTTTCACTCACTCTGATCTCTCCAGTTGCTGGCAAAACACACACACACACACACAAAGAGGCCCTCCGAGCCATGGTCTGACTCCAGTTGCTGGCATTCACACTCCCGTACACATGCATGCACACTGAACAGAGAGTCCCTCACCCAGGAAAAGAGAGAGTTAGAAAGGAATTTAGTAAGATAGCGTCCTGGTTTCGGCTGGGATAGAGTTAATTTTCTCCTTAGTAGCTGGTACAGTGCTGTGTTTTGGATTTAGTGTGAGAATAATATTGATAACACACTGAGGTTTGAGTTGTTGCTAAGTAGCGCTTCTCTTAAGCCAAGGACTTTTCAGTTTCCCATGCTCTGCCAGCAAGCAGGTGTGCAAGAAGCTGGGAGGGAGCACAGCCAGGACAGCTGACCTGAACTAGCCAAAGGGATATTCCATACCATGGAACGTCATGCCCATTATATAAACAGGGGGAGTTGGCCGGGAGGGGCTGATCGCTGCTCAGGCATCGGTCAGCGGGTGGTGAGCAATTGCATTGTGCATCACTTGTCTTTTCTTGGGTGTTATTTCTTTTTTTTTTTGTTATATTCCTTTTCATTACAATTATTATTATTATAATATTATTCTTATTATTCTTAGTTAGTAGTGTATTTTATTTTACTTTAGTTATTAAACTGTTCTGTTCTGCCCAGCTGATTGCAATGGATGCACATATATATTACCCAGCAGGCAGGTGTGCAGCAGCATGGTGACCATCTGGCAAAAAGCCGTGTCCTCTGCTTCTCCTGAGCTTCTAGCACCCGGTAGAAGTGCAACCAATGCAGCCACACAGACAGAGCTCCTGTCAAAGCATGCGACCACACAGGCTTCAGACTGCAGGGCGTGTGCAAGAATATTCCTGGAGATGGAGGGTGATAGCAAGCACACCTGTGGGAGGTGTGACTAGGTAGATGAACTGCTCTGCCTGGTGGCCCAGCTTCAGAAGGAGGTGGGCAGACAGAGGAGTCTGAGAAGGAGATTGACCAATGGAGCTGTGCTCTGCCATCTCTGGTACACAGAAGCCAACTCAGCATGGCCACTACGGAGGTAGGTCCAGGATCTGTTCTGTACCATGAGGAAGGCAGTGTTACAAGGGATAGGGAGGGGTGGAAGCAGGTTACTGCACGGAGCTGTAAGAGGAACCCCTCCTTACCCTCTCAGCTACCTTTACAGAATAGGTATGAGGCCCTGGGTACGGTAGACGAAGCGCATAATAAGATAGAAGAGGAGGAACCTATGCAAGCACTCTCACCAAGGTCAGATCAACCAACCCCTCGCAACAAGACCTGCATTAAGACCAGTGCCAAGAAGAAACAATGGCAAGTTATGGTCATCGGTGACTCCCTCCTGAGCGGAACGGAAGCACCGATTTGCAGACTGGACCCTCTTTTCAGGGAAGTTTGCTGCCTCCCTGGAGCCCGAATCAGGGATGTCACCAGACGACTGAAGAACTTAGTACAGCCTTTGGACTATTACCCACTCCGACTCTTTCATGTGGGCACTAATGATGTTGCAACAAAAAGTCCAAGGTCGATCAAAGGGCCCTGGGAAGAATGCTAAAAGATTCAGGAGCAGTCAGCAACTAAGCACCACGCAGCTGCTTCCCCCTTCCCCCTCCCAGTGGGGTGAGGAGGAGGAAAGGAAAGAAAGTAAAACTCGTGGGTTGAGATAAGAACAGTTTAATAACTAAAGTAAAATATAATACTAACAATAGTAATAATGAAAAATAATAATAATAATAGTAATGAAAAGGAATATAACAAAAAAGGAAGGGGGGGGGAAGAAAAAAACAGTGATGCACAATGCAATTGCTCACCACCCGCTGACCGATGCCCAGTTAGTTCCTGAACCGCGATCCACGCCTCCTGGCCAACTCCCCCCTGTTTATATACTGGGCATGACGTTCCATGGTATGGAATACCCCTTTGGCTAGTTCAGGTCAGCTGCCCCGGCTCTGCTCCCTCCCAGCTTCTTGCACACCTGCTTGCTGGCAGAGCATGGGAAACTGAAAAGTCCTTGGCTTAAGAGAAGCGCTACTTAGCAACAGCTCAAACATCAGAGTGCTATCAACATCATTCTCACACTAAATCCAAAACCCAGCACTGTACCAGCTACTAAGAAGAGAGTTAACTCTGTCCCAGCTGAAACCAGGACACCTCAATACCTGGAAAAATTAGGAGAAGATTATACTGGGTGCTATTGAAAGGCTGCAATCATCAGGCGCAGTCAACATGGGTTCACAAAGGGAAATTCCTGTTTAACCAGTTTGATATCCTTCTACGATAAGGTCACCTGCCTAGTGGATGAAGGGAAGGCGGTGGATGTAGTTTTTCTGGATTTTAGTGAGGCTTTTGATACTGTCCCTCACAGCATCCTTCTGGACAAGTTGTCCAACTGTGAGATGAGCAGGTACATGGTGCGCTGGGTGAAGAACTGGCTGAACGGCAGGGCTCAAAGGGTTGTAGTGAATGGGGCTACATCTGGCTGGCGACCAGTCACCAGCGGTGTTCCTCAGGGCTCAATTCTAGGGCCAGTTCTGTTCAACATATTTATCAATGATCTGGATGCAGGAGTTGGATGTACCATTAGCAAGTTTGCTGACGATACCAAACTGGGAGGTGCTGCTGACTCTCTCGAGGGACAAGAGGCCTTGCAGAGGGATCTAGATAGACTGGAGTATTGGGTAATGATTAATGGCATGAAATTTAACAAGTCCAAATGCCGGATTCTGCACCTGGGACGGAGTAATGCCAGGCACAAGTATAAATTGGGAGAGGAGTGGCTGGAGAGCAGCCCTGCAGAAAGGGATCTGGGGGTGCTGGTTGACAGCAGGCTCAATAGGAGTCAGCAGTGTGCCCTGGCAGCCAAGAGGGCAAACCACATCCTGGGGTGCATCAAACACAGTATAACCAGGCGGTCAAAAGAGGTGATTATCCCGCTGTATTTAGCATTGGTGCGGCCTCACCTTGAGTACTGTGTGCAGTTCTGGGCCCCACAATTTAAGAAGGATGTGAAGGTCCTTGAATGCCTCCAGAGGAGGGCAACAAAGCTGGTGAAAGGGCTGGAAGGCATGTCCTATGAGGAGTCGCTGAGGACACTGGGGTTGTCTAGTTTGGAGAGAAGGAGGCTGAGGGGCGACCTCATTGCTCTCTACAGCTTCCTGAGGAGGGGAAGTGGAGAGGGAGGTGCTGGTCTCTTCTCCCTGGTATCCAGTGACAGGATGCGTGGGAATGGTTCAAAGCTGTGCCAGGGGAGGTTCAGACTTGACATTAGGAAGCATTTCTTTACCGAGAGGGTGGTCAAACACTGGAACAGGCTTCCTAGAGAGGTGGTCGATGCCCCATGCCTGTCAGTGTTTAAGAGGCCTTTGGACAATGCCCTTAATAATATGCTTTAACTTTTGGTCAGCCCTGAAGTGGTCAGGCAGTTGGCCTAGATGACTGTTGTAGGTCCGTTCCAACTGAACTATTCTATTCGATTCTATTCGATTCGATTCGATTCGATTCTGCCCCTGTGCTCCTCTGGGCTCGTGGAGATGGGCCAGTTATGGTCTGCTGGCTCCTTTTATGGGCCTGGGAGTAGCCATGGCAGGGTATTATTCAGCTCCCCCACCTGCCATTGTCTGTCTATGCTCATTTGTGGGTGTGCAGATGAGATTTTATCACATAACCTAACACACACTACTTGCCTGTTGTTAAGTGTTGCTTTTTAAAAAAACATAAAACAGTAACAAGACTTACAGTGCTGAGCTGAGAGCATTCCATGTTTCACATTAGACTGCAATATATAACAGTTATTTTATATGAACTTCATTTGAAGCTTCATTAGAAGTATTTATACACTTTTCCCAAGGGTTTCTCATACAAATGTCTTCAGGCACCTCAAAACCCAGATCAATTTAAAGTGCAACATCGAGGCAAACATAAAACTCTTCAGTGTTTGTTCCTCTTTTGCAGTAGAGAACCACCTGACAACTTCAGTTACTGAAAATACATTTCACTCTGCTTCTGGCAACTGATAAGGACTTTTAAGATATTATTTAATGTAGATTAGTTTTCTTTCAACAATTATGCTAGCATCTTGAAACAGGGCAGAGAAAATGCATTATAGACACTTGTCTGATACTTCTGTGCTTTGCACTTCAGGTAGTCATTCAATTAATTTTTCATTCCTTTATAATGGATTATAAACTTCAGCCAGTTTATCTACTGAATTATGACCAGTTATTTTAAATTTAGGTTGTGTCTAATCTGAAGTCTCAATCTACAAGAGGGAGAAATTCAGTCATTAGTTTTAGTAATTTCCCTGCATGAATTGCAAAAGAAACAAATGGAAGTCAAATAGAAAGTGACAGACCTTATGAATTAACATGCTTCAGATTCCATTTGTACTAAGCATTATGACATTTTAAAGTTTACCCCATAGACTTTCTGATACCAAACACCATTTTGTAGAGGACAGATAGATAGGGGAAGGTAGAAGTAGAGGAGCGTACGCTTGAGTTTTTACTCCTTGCTCTACATTTCAAAAACAATCCACCCAACTACTCTTATTACAACAGGTTCAAGCACAGTTTAAGGAGAAAACAAGCAAATTGTTTTCTTTTTAAAAGTATGAAGGTGTTTAAAAATCAGAGGAAATAGAGAAAAGTGAAGGGCGCATCACTGTGCTTTGGAACCTTTGGTCTCCTTGTGACTTACACAGCTAATTCTGTTCACAAATCTTAGGATGGTGCATTTCTAAGCATCTAAACAAACTTCTAAAAAGGTCTGGTGTTTTGTCGAATTCAATAAGAACTTGACATTTAAAATGCTACTCAAAATATCAATGTTACATTTCTGCTCAATAAATTTAGCACCAGTAGGGAGTCTGTCATGCATCTGCAAGCAAAATTATTTCACAAGACTAGATCTTGTTGGAATACTCATCTTCTTTTTGTGAAATGCAAAAGCATTTAAGAACCCTTGTAGAGTTGCACTGCATGTTACAATATCTGTAAGATCTCTCTAAACCTTTTTTACATCCTTCTACTTTCAGACTCAAAACATCATGTATGACATGATTTCTGACTTAAATGAAAGAAGTGAAGATTTTGAGAAGAGAATTGTTTCTCTGGAAACTAAACTGGAAACTTTAATTGGTAGCATTCAAGCTCTCCCTGGACTGATTAGCCAGACAATCAGCCAACAACAGAGGGATCTCCTCGAGGCTCAGATACAAAATTATAAACATGTTGCCTACAGCGCTGAGCGATCATGGTCTTTGTCAAGAAGAAGGAGATGCTCCTCCACAGCACCACCAGCTTCATCAGAGAGTAGCTAGAAGAGAATAAGTTAACCACAAAAAAAAAAGACTTTTTGCCATCATATGGTCAATATTTTAGCTTTTATTGTAAAGCCCTATGGTTCTAATCAGTGTTATCTGGGTTCTGATGTCGGAATCCTGGAAACCTGGACACAACATTTAAGGCCAAAATGAGTGAAAACTGTCCCCCCTCCCCCCCCAGATGCACAGTGAATGCACTTATTATTGCTATATTAGATTGTTCCTCCTGTAATTTCACTAACTTTTTATTCATGCACTTCAAACAAACTTTATTACTACAGTATATAATAATAATAAAAAGGTGAATTTCTGCACATATTTGCTTGGTTACTTGGACTTTAACAGTTAAAAAAAAGCTCATGATCAAAAGACTTAATTCTAAAACTTTAAGGAACAAAATTCAAGCGTAATTATCCTCTCAGTATGAAAACTCATTCTCTAAACTTTGCACTGGAGCGGGGAAAAATAAAAATCAAAACAAAAATAAAAAAATCAATGTTCATCTAACACTGTGCTGTGTATGTAGTCATTTTAAAAGGTCACTGACAGCTTCAATTTCTGAAGTGATTAATTAAAAATATAATTTACCCTAGAAATCAGAAAGACAGTAATGCAGAAAGTCAGAGCAGACATGCTAGGCAAGACAGAAGAGCTGTTCTCCCAAACACCCAAAATTCCACAAACCAAATACATTACCTTTCATAATCTGAAAATCAGCATGCACTTTAGGCCTATTTATAATAAAGGCTTTGCCTTTTTGGTATAAAGTATATAACTGATGAACATAAGTTATATCCATAGGCATTGCTTGGTTATAAAAAGCTTGAGAGTTTCTCCAATACCTTTTCTGTCCTTGGGAAAGATAATGACTTCACAGTATTTTTCTCCCCTAGATGAGCAGCATGGTTGCATGCCTTGGGAGTGCTTTCTTTATAGATGGTGGTATTTTGTGACTGGAAATAATAAGCCCTATGCACAGTATTTACAGTTCTGCTTTTGTTTTTGTGAAGTTCATCTCTTTTGAGTTACCAAAGGAAAAGATGGATATCGTGCTACTGTTGTGCTAGCTCAGTCCTCAGCTAGATGAGATTTTTGAAAGGTCATGAGGCCATCTCATTTACACTATTGGCAGGATTAGACGTATTGATTAATAATACTGGGATTTAATAGTTAAGTACCAGAATTTTTTTCTTGAAGATTTTCATTTTTCCATTCTCCCATTTTTCATGTATAATTTCAAATATTTTTCCTGTTACTGAATGTGAAATACTCTTTCTGTAGCTTAAATGCATTGCTTTTTGTCTTGCCAGCATGAACTAGCTCTTTTCTTGCTTATAAAAACATAATCTTTTTTATATTTGTAAGTTGGTTTTTTTTTAATTTTTCCTCCTCTAGATTGTATAACTTTTTTTAAAGAACTATAGTTCCATATTGAAAATTCTTGCCAATCTGTGACAATTAACTCTGAGTTAAGATCTGACTACAAGTATTGAGTTGGTTTATCTTGCTGTGAAAGAGCAACTGTCATCTTTCACCTCTCAGTTCTCTGTTACACAGTAGGACTCAGGAGCCTGAACGTAATAAATTTTTTCTGTAGCTTTATGCAAGCAGGGGTGTTAGATGTAATGGGACTATTCACATCAACAGGATTTTATAATAGTCTGCCAAATTCTTTTGTATTCCTTTTTTTTTAAAGCAAACAACAAATGATGACACCATTGAATACTCTGGTTCAATTTCTTAATTTACTCTAAAGTTCACTACAGATATTTTATCTGTATAATTCTGATAATTCTTTCCTTCTAATACCTGGTTTTGAAAAGTACTTCTACATTGTGAATCCAGTCCAAGAAAAGACGGATATAAACTTATATTGAGGAAAACAAAAAGTACTATGGGCTTAATTTTCTTACTCCTGATACAAAATTCCTTTTCATCTTTCCTTGTTTGAATCTTGTACCACAAATTCCTTTACTGAATTTTTATTTCCAAAACATAAGCTTCTTCACAGTGGTCAGTATATTAGGTCACCAAAAGGAGAAAGTAGCATTATGGCAGATCTCCAAAACTGCTTCTGTAACTGAATATAGATTTTTCTTTGAATGATTGTTTACAAATAACAAGGTATCTCTCACAAGAAGCACATGGCATATTTACTGTATTACAAATTGAAAAGCCTCATGCATACTTCAATTTAGTCTCACTGATTGGAAAATTCAGCTTTCACTTGCTCCTGAACTTCTCCTTTTCACTGCATTCCAGATACTGATTCCTTTTATCAGTTACTTTGGAGTCTTGTTGCTAATCCCTGCATTTTTAATGACTCTTAGCAAAGGTATCTTGCCTGTAAAGACTTAAACATAATATCACAAACAAACAGGCCCGTTCACCATGCTTAAAACTAAGTACATTAATTTAAATAGTATTTTTTTTCAAGTTATATTTAAGTCTTTGCAGGATCAGATTAATACGTTCACAGCATAATATGCTTGCAAAATGTTCTGCAGATCTTTATTCTGCAAATCATGATCTATTGTAAGTCTGCAGATCTTCCCAGATAGACCTGGGCAACACAGCTTTTCTTTACCTCCCACAGCTCCATAAAGTTGGCATTGATGCAGAAGGAGCTTCATTATCTAAAAGTTAAAGATCCAGCTTAGGAGCTCTGAACACCTTCTGGAAGCCCATACATTTCCTCATGAGCTATTTAAAACTTTTGGCTACCTAGACTGAGTACTCTGAATCACTGTCATCATCAGAGGTCAAAGATAGGGGATAGGCATATTGTTTTACTGCTGTTCAGTTTTTAAAACTCTTTCCATGTCAGATCATACATGGACATTCAAAGGGATGCATTAGATGATACTAAAACAATATTTAAGCATAAAAGAATAAATGGTTTAAATATGAGTGCCTAATATCTAGAATAAAACCTATTACCCATATCAGTTCTACAAATGCAAATTGCCTGAAAGCTCTTTTCCCCTCATTAAGTTATGAAAAATTCTCAATAAGTTTTATCTTCAGAAATAATATTTTCTAATTAGTAAGTTTGTTCTCTCCATTTATCAAAGTTGTTGTTGCTCATATTGTTTCTTCTTTTTTTTAAAAAAGGCAGAATAAGTAAAAAAGCAAGCACCTCCTTTGGCCTTTCTACTCCACCCTTCTCAAAATAATTATTATTTGGATGTTACTCACCACTTAAAGAGGGAAATGGAGGAAAGAGCTAACACTGCAGTGTCTCACTTTTAAAAACCTAGTCCCTAGGAGCATATCTACATGCTCAGGTAGAAACGGTAACAAATTTCCTCCACCAACAGTCCTGACTACCTAGATACATGCCAGATGTAGCCCAGGAAGAGCACTGCCATATTAGTATAGTCCTGAGGTGGAGCTTATACACATTCAGAGCCAACCATTTATGTATGTTGAACTCTATGTATGCATAATAATAAAATTAACCTACATTGGTCAATCAGGGCTTAAGGCAATAAGGATGCACTGTTTGTGTTTAATAGTATCCATCACCTTATACAGAGAAAGTTGTCAAACTATTACAGAAGTGAGAGGGCTGCTCATCACACAAAAATGAAATGATTTTTTTTTTAAAAAAAGAACTCAAAATCTATTAGAGAAAGAAGGAGAAAACATGAAAGAGCTTGTGGTAGATTAACATCTCAAAAGCCAGTCTTGCCAGGCATCTAGCCTCCAGAAAAATTGCAAGAGATGAGGTTTCAACTGCTCTCAAAACAAAAAATTAAAAAAAACCCTACCTCAGGAGCAGTTTTGGACTTTTGAAAATGTCCTTTAAAAAACCTTTATGATGTTCTGAGTAGCAAAAGTCTGCCCAAAATGAAGTGTGGCAGTACCCTAACACTCCAAAGTGAGTGAGAATCCAGATTCCTTTATGAGAAGTTAGAAAGGTCTATGGAAACATGGTCAGCGCATGAACTTCACATGTGTGTATAAGAAAAAGAAATCTTAAGAATCGCCCCTAAATTTAACCTGCAGTTTCGAACACTTGTGGCATACAGGGTGTGGTGGGCTGACCCAGGCCAGCAGCCAAACATCCACCCTGCCTCTTGCTCACTCCCCTCTCCCAGGGGATTGGGAGAAAAATAGAAGGAAGGCAAAAAGACACGTGGATTGAGATAATGACGGTGTGATAAGGAAAGCAAAAGCTACACGCACAAGCAAAGCAAAAAGAGGAATTCATTCACTACTTCCCACTGGCAGGCAGATGTCCAGCCCCTTTGATCTTTGCTCAGTGGATGCAAGAAAGACATTGTCAGATGCAGAGGCCTTTTGTAACCTTCTAGGTTGGTGGAAAAAACACCTGTTATTTGTGTATGAAATGGCCAGGTACTAGCTGGTGGCATATGAACGCACGATTCAGGTTATGAAGTTCTAGGTGCATTGACTTGCACTATTTGCCCTGCAAGAAGCTTGCACTGCTTCACACGTTGTTTGATAGTTTTTTGAACATTTATGGCTCAGTTTGACTGAGTGCATGATACATGAGCTGAGCAAGGCTAATCTTTGGTTCTAAGAGTTTTGACCATTGCAACTGGTTTGGTTTTTTTCCCCTCTGCTTCCATCCCAGAGCAAGAAGGGAACAGCAAGCAGAAAACCTCTAAAAATCATCTCCAAGACAAAATGTTACCCAGGGCTACCTCAGTTTATACTTGCTCCACAGCTTGGCTTTGTGGAATAAATAATAAAACTCACCTCAAAGATTAAGGAAAGCTATCTGATGCCTGACCTTTATTCCTTTTCCTGCCAAAAGAGGATGCATTGCTTGTGCAAGATATCTCAAGTATTTCATAGAATGATAGAATTAAATACTAACATATTCTAGGAATATGGTGGCAGCCATGTCAGAAGCATGTGGGGAAGTGAAAAGTGGGTTGATGATATATTTAGAAAATAGACTTCTAGAAAAGAAGTAGGCTGGGGGTGGGCAAGAGGTTGGGAGGGGACATAGCCAGAACAGCTGACCCAATCTGACCAAAGCGATATTCCATACCATATGACATCGTGCTCAGCAATAAAAGGTAAGAGAAAGGAGGAGGGGAGGGGGGCATTCATTATTAAGGCATTTGTCTTCCAGAGCAACCGCTGCATGTACTGAGGCCCTACTTCCCAGGAAGCGGCTGGACATCGCCTGCTGATGGGAAGTAGAGAATAAATCTTTTTGTTTTCCTTTTCTTCACATTGAGCCTTTGCTTTTTTTTGTATAAAACTGCCTTTATCTCGATCCACAAGTTTTTTTCCATCTTATTTTCTCTCCCCCCCCCCCCCCCATCCTGCTGAGGAGGGGGAGTAATAGAGCGACTTGGTGGGCACCTGGCAGCCAGCCAAGGTCAACCCACCACAGTCCTTTAAGTAGGATTTCAATGTGTTTTTTCTGTAAGCTGTTAGTTATTTAAAGAATGAGCGTAATTTGTTTTCCTTCAAGGTACTGCAAAAAATAAACATGAAGATAGTAACTTACTTCTATCTTTTGTTGAAATGCTAAAACAGCCCATTTTTAAATCCTGACATCTTGTCATATCCCACAAAGCCAAGAGGGGTAGTCTGAATCTAAAATACCTTGCAGTTGCAGTAAAGTGTTCTGGTGATAAGGAAGATATAGCAGATGATAGGTATAATAAACCATAGGGGTAGTTTCCATAGCCTATCAGTGGCTATGTTCTACTGCTGCAGGCAATGTCTTTCATATGAGACATAAAGCTACTGTCTTTAACAACTTTTGGTCGTTATAACTGCTGTGACACTTTAAGTAAGCATGAGAGTTCATACTAAAGGCCTGGAATAATTTCAAATCAAACTGAATTGCTTTTGTCTGTTGCCCTTCCTCTAGCCTTTTTTTTTGTGGGGGGAGAGGGTTTTTTTCTAATATTTCTCTTCCATAGTAGCTTTTGTGCCGCTTTGTAAGTGGTGAGGAAGCCACTCTGTATTATTAATCTCATACCATCTTGGCATTCTTGCTGTAAGCAAGTGCAATTCAGAGTTATGCCATTGAATCAACATTTGACCCAGAGTGTTATCCTGACTTACTGGGCCAAAAGACTTCTTTTTTTTCTCTTCCTGTTCTTGCCATATATACCCAATACACTATTGTATGGAGTAATTTTCTTTTCCTCTCAGAGAAGCCTCCTGCATATTACTTATTTCTTCCTGCCCTCCTTCACAAGAAGGAGACGGAAGAAGAGTTGTCTATTTTCTGGGGAGATTCTTTCTGTTGTATCACATAGGGCAGGGCAGCTCCTGCCTAGTCCTCTTGTCAAAAGGCCGGGTGCATTTCTGAAGTGCTCAGCCTTAAGCTGCATTGGCCATCTTCCTCCTCTTTTGCTCTTCATGGGATGTGAGGAAGCAAAGAAACTTATTATCCCATTTTTTCCCTCATCTCATTAGAGAGTGAGACTCTGACTTTTTTTTTCCACGAACTTCACTCAACGTGGGGATGGAGAATGCGAGGAGAAGGAACAGCAAAGCTAGAAATCTTGGTATGGAGGACAGGAGAGAAATGGGATGGGGAAATGCAGCAAAATTACAAGGGAATTTTTTGAGGGATTCTTGAGGGCTGTTGGGCACAGAAACTTTGATAGCTCAGTACTAATTGAAGGGATTGAGTCTTAGTGAGGGAGCAGACGAATTTATTGAAACAATCTATCAATCAGTGGAGTGAAATTGGAGACTAATTAATTGGAAGCTTTTGCAAAATTCATTGGGTGCATCAGTAAGTAAGTAGAAAGTGCAGATACATTTTTTTGTTTTGCAGACAGTATGTGAATAAGGATTTCCAGTGAATTTATTTTTCTGTTTAGTAGTGGAATTTGTATTTGGGAAGCTAGATTCAGAGATGTTCTTCTGTATTTTCTGGAGATAGTAAAGCAGGTATAGAGAAGGAATGGGGAGAAATGGAAGAAAGCTGTGTGACTAAAAATCTAGTAAGCTTCAACGTGAATCGAGACTGCTTTACGCACTAACAGCTAAATTTAGGTGAACCTGAAAGTTAAACACAGCCTCAGTATATTTAGTGTCATTTTATTTTTATTTTTTTAAAGAACCTGTGAAGCTTGGTTTAAAAAAAATACTAAAGCAGCAGAATTTAGTAATGGCGTCAGACTAAATGATACCTGGAGCTGTGTGCAATATATGCTGTTTCTGGTTACCTGATTAATTTTAGCCTCCTCTCCTTTCCCTTAAAAAAATTAAATTTGTGATGCTGATAAAAGTACTGTCATTTCAAAAGAACTGGCACCTGCTTGCTTTGGCCTGTTATGAACATGCATGTCTGTGCATATACATGTGTATACATACATACATACACAGCACAAACCAGAAACTTGCAACTTTCTCCATCCAAAGATTAAGGAAAGCTATCTGATGCCTGACCTTTATTCCTTTTCCTGCCAAAAGAGGATGCATTGCTTGTGCAAGATATCTCAAGTATTCCATAGAATGATAGAATTAAATACTAACATATTCTAGGAATATGGTGGCAGCCATGTCAGAAGCATGTGGGGAAGTGAAAAGTGGGTTGATGATATATTTAGAAAATAGACTTCTAGAAAAGTAGAGCACCAAGGCTAGGTACAAGGCAACTGCACAAAGGAGTCCAGCAGGGGAGGTGGTGATTTTGGCCTTGTGAAGAATCAAGAAGCAATTTCCCACTGCTCACTAAATCATTTAAGCTGAGCCAGAAGTTTCCCTGAAGCTGCACATGTATTACTGCTCCAAGTAACTTGCAAGATGACTGTCAAAAATCTTGATGGCAAGTAAATTCATATTTCAGTTGCATGCCCTAGCAGTCTGTACCATTTCTGGTAGATAACTCACCCAAGAAAGGGGAGTCACAGAAAACAATAGGTTTATCTATCCAAATTAATATATAGGAAACTACTCTTTTCCCTGAGATTAGATTTTTATCCCCTCAGGAGTGGATGTACATAACCCACACTTGTTAATATACTTGGAGTTCAGTTCTTCTGCCCAAGAAGTTTCCTCTGGTTGTTTGAGGAAAAAACAGCTGAAATAACCCAAAAGCTGGGTAATAAGGGCACTCATAGGCAAGGAAGATTTTTCATTTCTGCAAGAGGATTTGGTTCACCTGTCTCATTTTCTATATGTGCTCAGATGACCAGAATATAAAGATACTTACTAGAGCAAGAACCGGCATGCAGATTTTTTCTCCAGCTCCTTTCCAGGTGCATGCTATAATGGCTGCACATCAGTCAACTTCATTCTACCTGTGACACGATACTCTTCCCTAGAGAGCAGGAAGGCTAGGCTAAAATCACCATAGATAATAAGAAAGTATCAAGTACATATTGCCCGACAGTCTCTCTCTTGCTTTACTGGATAGGAGGAAGCCCTGATGACTTGGTGCTTTGCTCCTTCCTCTTTATGGAGTCATAGACTGTCTAAACATTTTTATCGGGCAACACTCTGCAAGTGTAATATTGAAAAGAATAAAGCAGTTTCCAATGGGATTTGGAAGTGAACTGGACACAGAGTAGCTCAATGATACAAGTGCCAGCAATGCTGTGGTGGGTTGACCCTGGCTGGCCACCAGGTGCCCACCAAGCTGCTCTATCACTCCCCCCTCCTCAGCTAGACAGGGGGAGAAAAAAATGATGAAAGGCTCGTGGTTTGAGATAAGGACAGGGAGATCACTCAGCAATTACTGTCAGGGGCAAAACAGACTCGACTTGGGGAAAATAATTTTAATTTATTACCAATCAAAAGTCAGAGTAGGATCATGAGAAATAAAAAAAAATCTTAAACCACCTTCCCCCCACCCCTCCCTTCTTCCCAGGCTCAACTTCACTCCCAAGTTCTCTCCCTCCTCCCCCTGAGCGGCACAGGGGGACGGGGAATGGGGGTTGCGGTCAGTTCATCACACATATTGTCTCTGCTGCTCCTTCCTCCCCACACTCTTCCCCTGCTCCAGCGCCTGGACCACCTCCTCCCCCTCCTTCTTCACTGACCTTGGTGTCTGCAGAGTTGTTTCTCTCACATATTCTCACTCCTCTCTCTTTTGGCTGCTGTTGCGCAGCAGTTTTTTCCCCTTCTTAAATATGTTATCATCACAGAAGTGCTACCACTGTCGCTGATTGGCTCAGCCTTGGCCAGCGGCGGATCCATCTTGGAGTCGGCTGGCACCGGCTCTATCGGACATGGGGGAAGCTTCTGGCATCTTCTCACAGAAGCAACCCCTGTAGCCCCCCCGCTACCAAAACCTTGCCATGCAAACCCAATACAAATGCCTTGAGGCCTAAAGCTACTGTTACATCCATTTTGTGAAGCTAGTCCTAGGCTTTTTTCCTCCTTCAAGGTTTCTGAGGAAAGAGAGAAAAAAAGGCCTATAGCACTTCTAAAAGAGGAAGCAAAGAGATAATTTCTTTAAAAGCTCTTCTAGTACAACTGAAAGAATGAACAAACATATTTTTCCATAAATACTGGAATAATTCTGAACTTCAGAGATTAATTCCACAGGGAGCCAACATCAGCCAACAGATCACCAGAGCAAAAACTTCTGCCTGGCAGATGTTTGTACAGTAACTTGACAACTGATGCTGCTCCCTGACTGTAGCTGGCAGTACATGTCCAGCCTTTTGGCCTGCCCACTTGTTCATCTTATAGCATTATTATACCATCGAGAGGCACCAGCCAGACTGTGTATGAGAATCAGGTCCATTGCACTAAATTCTGAAGAACTCAGATTATTTCAGCCACTTTTCCATTACAGTCTTAGATAATGAGTGAAGTTTATGTTAACACCAACTGATGCTTAAACTCTGGATTTCAGTACTATAATCAGAAACTTCTATATGTAACAGAAATCCACAAAACCCTCCCAAAGTAAAGAATAGCAGGTATTTACAAAAATCAAAAGGAATGTGCCTTACTGTACACAGGTTAGCTTAAAAGGTCACAGAGATGATACTTAACATTCTACTAAAAAGTGCTGACTTTAATAGTAAAGAATGTGTTTATATTTTTATTGCATGTTATGTTTAACATATTGCAATAAGCAAACAAGAAGACAATGATAAAGTTGGTTGTGGCTTGACTGCCACATGTACAAAACCTAGCAAGCTGGTAAAAGCTAGATTGCAATTTGAGTGATGGTTATAGGAAAGCTTAATCTGATCAAGGTTAAAATTGCGTAGACATGAAAATGGACAGAACAGTTATAACAACTAAATGGTCAGACTTTAAGAGCACTAACTACCATTTTAATGCTAATTTCTCATAAAAGGTTTTGAGTAGCTGTTGTCCTATTAGTGATGAACTAGGAAACAAGGAGTATTTTACTTCGACTGTGATTTAAGAGACAGTCAAATGTAACAAGAAAGAGCTTAATTCCAAGAGAATGAGTGGGGTGATGAGCCCAGAGAGTACTCCTTGCCAAATGCCTACATCCTTCCCCCCTCCCCCAATTTACCTACTCAACTTTGTGTATTTAGGCATTTTCCTTCTAACACCATTCTTCCTACCTCCTCCCCAGAACAAGCTGACTCACTACAAAAATATTTGTTGAATGAGTTATTTCTCCCTGTTATTTAGGAGAGTCTTTGGGTACCAAATCCAGGTCTGAGGATTCCACTGGACAGCTTGACTGTCTTGGGAGGAGGTATGAAAAAATCCACTCAAACTCTTTTGGGACCCCGGCTTTAAAAATACGATAAAAATTATTTTAAAAATCTCAGTTCCCCCTCAATTCAAATGGGGTCAACATCTCTCTAATCTCCCAGTGCACTGTGGGCATAATATATGAATTTTTGCAGTAGACACTCATGCAAACACAGGTGCTGGAAAAGTACTAGGTTATACAGTAAATGAAGGGAAAAAGCTAAAACATCAGTGTTATTGCAGTTTTCTTTTCACTTGCAAGAAGTTAATGATATGTAAAATGCTGTAAGTGTTTTCATTTACAAGAGGTGCAAACATTTCAGAGGTAATTTGCAACGTGCAACCATTTGGGCCTAACCAGTCAGTTTAAAAAAGTGCATGAAGATTTCCTGCTGAAATATTTATGCAACCTCACTGATTGTGACTTTACTAGACTCTACATAAAGTACATGGGATGAATGAACATGTTATACTTCTCCCTTCCTTCTTTCAGATTTGCATTATTTGACTATTCTTTGAATTACTGGCAAGAGATTAGTGCTGTGGTTTGAAGAAATAATTCCATGTAGAGTTCTAAGAATTTTTTTTTAAACAGGGATGCTATTTTCAAGCCTTACACCAAAAAGTGCTCCTGCTTCACTGTTGATGACATACGTTCTTTCAGACTTGCATACACTTGTCATTGATATTTTCTTTAAGTAGTGCCAAACACATAAAAGTCTAGCATGGATACCACTTGCCCATCAACTGATCTGAAATAATGTTTTTGCTACTCAACACCTCACTCCTCCCCCCAGTCAAAGAAGTTAAAAATTCACTGGATTACAGAAAGCTTACATTCATGGCCATGAACCACTCCCTGATGGTTCTATAACCAATGAAGACAAAAGCAAAGACAAGCAGAAGAAAAGCCTCAAGTATGCCAATAACAGGGAACGGGTAGGGAAGAGGATTACAAAAAAGAGTAGTAAGGGTATTGGTTAAAATAAAAAAAAAAATTAAAAAATCCCCACAGAAGCAATTCGGAAACAGGGCATAAAGAAAAGTCAATCTCAAAGAAGTGTAAATAAGATATAACAGCAGTAAGGTCATGTCAGTACCCAGAAATCAGAAGGTGTTCTGCAAGAGTCAGATGATTGTCTTTGCTTTTGCAAGACTTGAAAAGTCTTGACATCTGGAAATCTGAAAAAACTGTCCTCTTCCTACTACTCTTTTGTACCCCAACCTTGGACTGTCAATACCAAAATCTGATGAAAAGTGCCTGTTGTAGCTCTTTTCAGAGCAGCATTGTTGAATTGTACATTTTAAAAAAGAATAATTAGTTCGTGGGCATTCTGCTTTTAAACTATACTAGAGAGGTTGAAGTAATCCAGGCACAGATCCATTCACACATGTTGTGGTTTAACCCCAGTTGACAACTAAGCACCACACAGTCGCTCGCTCACTCCCCCTCCAGTGGGATAGGGGAGAGAATTGGAAGGGTAAAAGTAAGAAAACTCATGGGTTGAGATAAAGACAGTTTAATAGGGAAAGCAAAAGCCACGCACGCAAGCAAAGCAAAACAAGGAATTCGTTCACTACTTCCCATTGGCAGGCAGGTGTTCAGCCATCTCTAGGAAAGCAGGGCTCCATCATGCGTAATGGTTACTTGGGAAGACAAACGCCATAACTCTGAATGTCCCCTCCTTCCTCTTTTGTTCCCTACAGCTTTTATTGCTGAGCATGACATCATATGGTATGGAATATCCCTTTGGTCAGTTGGGGTCAGCTGTCCCAGCTGTATCCCCTCCCAACTTCTTGTGCACCCCCAGCCTACTTGCTGGTGGGGTGGGGTGAGAAGCAGAAAAGGCCTTGACTCTGTGTAAGCACTGCTCAACAATAATGAAAACATCCCTGTGTTATCAATCAACACTGTTTTCAGCACAAATCCAAAACATAGCCCCATACTAGCTACTATGAAGAAAATTAACTCTATCCCAGCCAAAACCAGCACATTCTCCACCCCTTATTCCATACCATTTACATCATGCTCAGGTCCCACACTATCCAATACATCCTCATTAACCACCACCACCCTTCCCATCCTTTGATATAATACACAGATATCATTCCCTTAGTCTATGGACCACCCCTGTGAAATGTCCACAAAATGTCCACAAATGTCCACAAAATGTCCATTGAGTTCATTTAGTCCATGACTTTGGGCTCCATCTCTTATGGTGGTCACTCAGGACAGGAGAGGTGGTGTGTTGTGTGGAGTTATTGGGCACCAAAGCCAGCTCAGGTTGGATCACTGCTGCACTTGCACTGCTTCTTGTACGGCTTGTCCTCCATTGGTTCGGGTGGTTCCTGCTATAGTAATTCCTATAACATGCAACTCAAATCATGGGTTACAACATTTTAAAGGTATATCCATTACAATCTCCACCCCTGGTCCCTTTGGACCAGACCATAGGGTTTAACATTGCAATGAACTCCTCCCCTTGCCCCTGCTTCGGCTTGGACTTATCCACAGACTGCAGTCCCTTAGGGTTTTATCTGCTCCAAGTGGAGCCTTATCTATGAGCCACAGTCTCTTCAGGGGTATACCTGCTGCGGCATAGACTTATCCACAGCCACAGTCGCTTTGAGGTGCACCTGTTTCAGCGTGGCCTTCTCCATGGGCCACAATGCCTTCAGAGGTATACCTGCTCCAGTGTGGCCTTACCAACAGCCACAGCCCCTTCAGAAGTAAATCTGCTCTGACATGGCCTTGTCCATGGCTGCAGTCCCTCCAGGGGTGTACCTGCTCTGTCATGGGCTTATCCATGGCCACATGCTTTGAGGTGCTCCAGCATGACCTCATGCACAGCCACTGATGCTTCAAGGTGGACCTGCTGCGGCATGGACTTATCCACAGCCACAAAGGTGTACCTTCTCCAGCGTGGACTTATCCTTGGGCCACAATCTCTTCAGAGGTATACCTGCTGCGGCACAAACAAAACCATGGCCACAGATGCTTCGAGATGTACCTGCTCTGGCATGGACTCATCCACGGCCACAGATGCTTCGGGGTGTCCTGTTCCCACGTGGACTCATCCACAGGTCACAGTCCCTTCGACTCAAGTTCACACTGGAGTTCCAGCCTGTCCAGTACAGCAGCACAGAAACAGCAGCGATGCCCTGGCCATCTGCCAGCCCAGGCGCATGGCCATTGCTGTTATCAAAATGTTCCCAGGCACAGCAGAGTAAGATGAGAAGCAGTACAGCAAGCAGCAAAAGCAAAAAGCAGCCACTAATGAGCACTAGACTCTAATATACAGTGAGGCAAGCAAGCCCCAAAGCAAGCACAGGAGCCAGTCAATTAATAGCTGAACAGCAATAATAGCTATAAATTCGATCTAGCACATTCCAATCAAATCTGTCATTATCTCAAACCCTTCGAGCCCCACGTTGGGTGCCAAAAAGGACTGTCGTGGTTTAACCCCAGCCAGCAACTAAGCACCACACAGCCGCTTGCTCACTCCCCCTCCAGTGGGATGGGGGAGAGAATCGGAAGAGTAAAAGTGAGAAAACTCGTGGGTTGAGATAAAGACAGTTTAATAGGGAAAGCAAAAGCCACGCACGCAAGCAAAGCAAAACAAGGAATTCATTCACTACTTCCCATCGGCAGGCAGGTGTTCAGCCATCTCCGGGAAAGCAGGGCTCCATCACGCATAATGGTTACTTGGGAAGACAAATGCCATAACTCCGAACATCCTCCCTTCCTCCTTCTTCCCCCAGCTGTGAGGAACTGAAATATCTGTTAACTGTCTCAAAGCTTGCTTGTGTGTGCTTGCCTGATAAAACATGGCAAAATTGCGAAACCCGGTGACATTCCAGCTTTCAAGGAAACTTGTCTGAAGCAACAGACCATTCTTTTGCTTATCAGGCACCACCAAGATAAGATATCTGGGCTGGGCTGGCTGCCCACCAGGAATGTGCACTGTTTCCCGCCAATGGTCACGCAAAAAGAAGCAGAGGTGGGTTGAGGCCTACCATAACAGTGAACATAGGAACATTGAAAAAATAGAATCAATTGCTAAGATTGCATTGCATTGAGGAGTAATAAAAGCATCAGTAGTAAATGTGGGCTGAGAGCAGAATGTAGACTTCTCTGTGTATATATGAGCATACATAGATGTACTTTAATATTTAGATAACCAGATTGCTCCGGTCTGAAAAATTACATTATAAGCTGGAGAGAATCTGAGATGTCTTAGATACTGTGGACTCCAACTCCTAAGGAACTGCCAATGCCTTCTGAATAGTCCTGTAATGCGTGCATGAAGACTACATTAGGAGTCTATGGGCAAAAATTCCTGGGTTTAGCTACATTAAAAAAATGTGTCCATTTGTTTAATGGAGGCTGGTGTGCTGATCCTGCAAAGGACATTGCATTTTCAGGTGTCTGATGCCCACCCTCAGACTTAGAAATCACTGGATTTTGAGACAGAACTTTTTTTTAGTTTTGATTGCAGGGATCTATTCCTTTCCCCCGACTCCCCACCTGCCTCTGAAAGGTGGCATGTGCATCATTTCCTCACATCAGCCAGGAGATTTAATTAACAAATACCTGCTAATATCATGACCTTGCAATGATCTCAATCTCTCTTCTGGCAGTACCTTATCATTGCATCTTCCAATTTCTTACTACGTGCCTTAAATCTATAGTTATGAGTAAGAAGTAAGTGTGTAAAAAGAACCTTGTGGAGACTTCTGAGCTAGACATCCATTTTAGAATTCCCTGCAATTGTAGGGAAACCAGATTTTGTGACTCAAGAAGTGTTTCCCAGTTCTATGTTCCCAAGAACAGTACAATAGTTAGCTAGCTAGATAGTTTTGGTAAAGAGTAGTACCTTTGGAAGTAAATAAAGTGCTTTAGCCGGGTTTCATAAAGTGGCAAGGCACGTGTGATTATGCAATCAGTCCCTTCTTCCCAGTTCCTCTTGAACCAGTTGGTTAATTTCAGCAAAATTAATCAGTAGAGTAGAAAAAGAAAAGCAAACATTTTTACAAAACTTGTAGGACCTTAGCAGCTGCGGGAAGAGAGGATCTACTAAACTTGATTCTTGTGGAAGAGCTGTGGCGTGACAACATCCATGCAAGAGCTGGATCCTCACACAAGGTCTGCTGGGCAGCCAGATTTGTGGTCCCTCCACTCATGGGACTGCTTATCTGTGAGGTTTTGGGATCTACGTGGAGGGTGTTGAATGATGTGTTTGGAGAAAAGTGTTTGTGTGGATTGGTGTATTGGGTTTGTGTGGCAAGGTTTTGGTACCGGGGGGGCTACAGGGGTTGCTTCTGTGAGAAGATGCCAGAAGCTTCCCCCATGTCCGATAGAGCCAGTGCCAGCGCCAGCGGACTCCAAGATGGATCTCACTCCAGTTGCTGGCACTGTGGACACATGTGCCCTCTGACTCGTGGTCTGACTCCAGCTGCTGGCACTCACACCCCCATACACACATATGCACACAGAACAAAGAGCCCCTCATCCAGGAAAGGAATTAGAAAGGAATTTAATGATAGGACAGACTGCACTGATTAGGCGCAGGGCATAGCCAGACAAGTGTACCAACCAGCAAACTATTTACATACGACTGGTCCTTTTCATCCCATTGTGCCTCTATTTTCCCACACTTGTTCCTCCCCAAATCACTTAGATCCCTCCCTTTCCCCACCTTTGCTTCCTTCCATAAACATCCCATAATGAGTCCTCTGCAATCCCAAAATGTTTTTCCCCTGCATCCCATACTATGTCCAATATCCCTACGCAGCAACTGAAAGGTGATCTGAAAGGTGATCCAGAGAGCTGCTCATCTTGATGGGTTTCATACCTACATTAAGGGGGCTGATGAGTCTCCTGGGACAGCCCTGGGAGGGGCCTGAAGAAGGTGTTCTCTCCTTAATTTGGGTCCCTGCCTGGTATTTTGCACTCCTGTGCTCCTCTGGACTTGTAGACATGGACTTTTCATGGGTTGCTGGTCCCTGTGATAGGCCTAGGAGTAGCTCAGCAGGGTATTATTTGGGCTTCCCCTCCTGCCACTGTCTCTCTGAGTTCCTTTGTGAGTGTACACGTGAGCTTTTATCACATAACCTAACAGCTTCTATCAAATTTCCCATTGCTTCACATATTATATTACTTGGACAGTACTTTGCATCCATAAACAATAGTGTTGGAGATATGCGAGAAACAAAAACAAAGGATGCTATTTAGTTAACGAGGCATGACCTTGAGAAGAGAAATACGATGACACCATAAGTCAGCCGGGTAAAGAAATACCAAGATAAGCACAAGGGCAACCAAAGGGCTACTTGAACTGTGAGTGAACTATCCTAATTAACATACTAGAAAACCCACCCTTAGGTAGGGAGAGCCCCCTACCAACAGAAGCCCCTTCCTCACAGAACATGCGCAGTAAAAAAGGAGGACACTGCGACTTTAAGTGGAGATGAGACTTGCGAGAACCAATAGGAACGAGAGTAACTAAGCAAAACTGTAAAAATACTGATAACTGTTGCTCGAAAGGTATAAAATGCTTTACCATGTGTTAACCAGGTGTGCTAGCTTTGTGGAGTTACCACCTAGCACCCATCTCTGCGCAGACATGAAATAAACAAATATCTCGACTCTGTGTGTTAATCGGCTTTTTTGCACACCGGGTGAAAGAATCCTGATTTTTGGGACAACATTTTGGCGACCCAGATGGGACGGCCATAAGGCCTTGCCCGGATCGTCTTGCTGTCCCCGACAGCGGACCGGACTGGACCGAGCTCCAGCGTGCACCGACCTATTGATCGGGGACTCCTCTGGATTCCCTCCGAAGCCGGGGCGACAAGCGACTCAAAGGTGCAACGCCGACCAGAGATATTTGTATCAGGGTGAAAGGGGAATGAATCCTTGGATTGGTGAGTATAAAATTTAATTACAAATTCAGTGACTCCCATGGAAGGTTAAAGGGTAAAGTCGCACGTAGACGCTTGGCAAAGGGTGCCGTAATTGACCAGGGGGGTCAGAGCTGAGTGCACATAAAGTCGCCGGTGGGGCACATAAAGTCGCACGTAGACGCTTGGCAAAGGGTGCCGTAATTGACCAGGGGGGTCAGAGCTGAGTGCACATAAAGTCGCCGGTGGGGCACATAAAGTCGCACATAGACGCTTGGCAAAGGGTGCCGTAATTGACCAGGGGGGTCAGAGCCGAGTGCGCATAAAGTTGCCAGGGGGGCGCATAAAGTCGCACATAGATGTTCGGCAAGGGTTGCCTTAATTGACCAGGGGGGTCAGAACTGAGTGCGCATACTGACCAAGGGGGGTCAGAGCGGTACTGACCAAAGGGGGTCAGAGTGGAAATTACTGACCAAAGGGGTCAGAAGGGTAATTACCGACCAAGGGAGTCAAAGCCGGCAAATAGGTAAATTCGGTTAAAATGGGAGCAAGCCAATCCGTGATTCCTCCCTGTAGCCCTTTGGGGTGTATTTTGAAAAATTGGAAGAAGTTTGGGGGAGATCTGATGACTAAAGATAAAATGAAAAGATATTGTAATCAATGGTGGCTGAATTATAAATTGGGTTATGATGAGGTCTGGCCAGAAAATGGATCGGTAAACTATAATGCTATATTACAATTGATGTCGTTTTGCCCTCGGACGGGGAAATGGGATGAAGTGCCTTATGTTGATGCTTTTATGACTTTGTACAGAAAACCTGATATTCAGAAAAAATGTAAGCTAAAGACTGACCTAGTGATGTATACAGCTTCTGAGAAAAAGGAGAGCGGTTGTTGCATAGGCTGTGATGATAGAAAGACTGCAGGGGGAGAAGAGCAGGAGGATGTGCAAATGTTAGTCCCGACAGCCCCACCCCCATACAAAAATAGTGCCAGACAATTGCCAATCGATCCTAATTTACAATCGGGCAATGAGAATTTTAGCCCCATTTCAAGCCGGACTAGGGGGCACACTCAACCAGTTGTACAGGCTCCCCTGAGACAAGCAGTGGGACCAGAAGGACTGCCGGTTTTTGTACATGTTCCGTTCACTACCTCTGACCTGTTAAATTGGAAACAATCTGTTGGATCCTATAGGGGAAACCCTGAGGGAGTACATCAACTATTAGAAACTATAATGTTAACACATAATCCCAACTGGGGAGATATACAGGCTCTGCTAAATACGTTCTTTGCGGCAGAGGAAAAGAGAATGGTGATTGAAAGGGCCAGGGAAGAAGGGGGAAGGAGAAACAGGCAAGAAGATTCTGAGGAGTTCCTACCTACTAAAAGGGACCCAGAATGGGATCCTAACGGGGGGGGAAATGAGGGCTCAACTGAAGCAGTATCAGCAGCTGATGCTATATGGGGTTCAGCATGGAGTGCCTAAACCGAAGAATGTGTCTAAGCTTTATGAGGTAAGGCAGGGTCTGGAGGAAAATCCATCTGCCTTTTACAAAAGGCTATGTGAGGTAGCTAGAAAATGGATGGACTTGAATCCGGATGATGAGGCAAATCAGAGGATGTTCAATATATGTTGTTTATTGGGTAGTCGACTCAGGATATAAGGAGAAAGTTGCAGAAAGTTGATGGAGCTGGGGGAATGTCGATCTCACAATTGATAGAGATAGCATATAAGGTTTATAACAATCGAGATGAGAGGGAAAGAAAAGAAAAACAAAACAAAATAAAGTTGCAAGCATCTTTGCTGGCAGCGGCAATAAATGGAAATGATGTTGAAGGGAAGGGTAGAGGAAAAAGTAAAGGAAGAGGAGGATGTGGTGGCATAATGCAGGGAAGAGGTCCGCAAAACTGAACCCCTTTAGGGCTAAATCAGTGTGCGGTCTGTAAACAGGAGGGACACTGGAAGAATGAATGCCTGAAACAAAAGGGGCCAAAGGAACAAGATCATGCAGAAAATGCTAATCTTATTATGTTAGAAGATTCAGACAATGAATGAAGGGGACCGGGGGAGAACATTAAAATCTCCCCAGCTGATCCCCTGGTTCCAGTTAAGATGGGGAACGAGACCATAGATTTTTTTTTAATTGACAGTGGGGCTACTCATTCAGTAGTCACCACTTGTAAAGGACTTCTAAGTAAAGTAACTATACCTATTGTTGGGGCAAAGGGAAAAAGAATGTTAAGGCCATTTTTACAACCAATGGAATGCACAACTGGGGGAGCTAAATTAATTCATGAGTTTCTATACATGCCAGAATGCCCCCTACCTTTATTGGGGTGAGATTTATTATGCAAACTAAATGTACAAGTAACCTTTTCTAAGAATGCTGTACAGCTCCATATCCTGCCTGAAACCACCTGGTGAGCTCAGATCTGCTTGCTGACAGATGAAACACCGGAAGAAATTGAAGAGAATATTCCAGATGCTGTATTAAATGTGGTAATTCCCCTGGTATCGGCTTCAAAAAAACCAGGTAAAGCAAAAAAAGTGAGTCCGATTAAAGCAGAACTAAAAGAGGGGGCAAAACCAGTAAGGGTGCATCAATATCCTATTAGGCTGGAAGCTCGCAAGGGCCTCGAAGCCCTGATAAATACCTTTGTTCAATATGGACTGCTCAGAAAATGTCAATCTGAATACAATACACCGGTTTTAGGTGAGAAAGCCTCACTCCCAGGATTACCGATTAGTGCAGGACTTGAGGGCTATAAATCGGATAACCAAAGACATACATCCTACAGTGTCTAACCCTTATACTTTGCTAGCATCTGTACCCGAAAACAATGCCTATTTTACAGTGTTGGACCTAAAAGGCACCTTCTTCTGCATTCCAGTGGATGAACAGAGTCAAACACTCTTCGCTTCTGAATGGGAGAATCCGACTACTGGAAGGAAAGGACAACTGTGTTGGACTGTTCTTCCCCAGGGATTTAAAAATAGTCCCACTTTGTTCGGTGAAGTACTGGCCAAAGAATTAGAACAATGGCAAACTAATAATGATAATGTTACTCTCTTACAGTATGTGGACGATATCTTAATTGGAGCAGATACAGAACAGACTTGTACAGAAGCCACAGTAAGCCGGCTAAACTTTCTGGGAATAGCCAGATTCTGCTGGATATGGATCCCCAATTTCGGACTTACAACCAAACCCTTATATGCAGCCATGAAGGGCCTTGTGGGGAGTTGTTAGAATGGACTCCAGAGTGTCGGAGTAGTTTTGATGAAATTAAAAGAAAATGATGGAAGCTCTCCTCAAGAAGCTACATGAAGAAACTCACATGGGAGCTGATGCTATGATAAGCAGTGTTAAGAGATACGCTGTAGGGCCAAAAATGCAGACAAATGCAGATATAATAGTAAAGAGATGAAACTTGTGTAAATGATCCCAAAATACAAAGAAAGCCGCCAGCAGGTGATGTAAAAAGAGGAATAACCCCTAGGGAATACTGGCAAATAGATTTCTCTGAATTACCAAAATGTGGACAACATAAGTATCTACTTGTTCTAGTGGATATGTTTTCCGGATGGCCTGAGACTTTCCCTTGTCGCAACAATGGGGCTAGGGAAGTGATTAGGATATTACTAAAGGAAATAACCCCCCAGATAGCTAGAGTTGGACCATATGTCGTTAAAAGGGTTGGACAACAACGAATCTTGTTTAATCCATCATGGTCCCTCAAACGGGTAGAACTATCAATGCAGATTAATATCTCTGCAGTTAAACCAGCCTGTTCACCATTCATAAGCACGTCCTATACAGGATGGTTAGCATGGTTACATGGGCAGTCTCTTACCCTTCCAAATCGAGTAAAAAGAAATGTAACTGGTATCCTAGGGACAGGATTGGGAGTCTGAAACAGCATAGATATGAAGTACTTGCAAACAAACTTAGTACAGCCACACATGATCTAAAAAAATTAGAACATCCATTGCGATCCTCCCTTAGGAACTCATCAATGGCTGTTATCTGATATATTGCCTCAGCAGGAAAGGGTTAATGAAAAGGACCACCAATAATCATAGATGCACTTCATATATCCCAAAATAATATTTCTCTAGCTCTTAGTTGTATCCAGGCTCAATTGTGGGTGCAATATACAATAGCAGCAATTGTAAGAGAAGGTGAAGATGGCACCTTACCTACTGAAATTCGGAAAATAATCTGGGAAAAGGCAACTGCATTTGAAAGAGAATTCCAGTCATGGTGGTATCTGGTCAATTTCACTCACAATCCTATCCATAACAAAGCCACAGCCTTTGTTGTAACCATACAGAATGCATCAGTAAAAACCATCTACCCGATCGTTGCGTTAGGATTAAATCACAATGGGACTGTACTCTATCCACTAGAGCATAGAGTATGGGCCCAATGAGACAATAACAGATGGCAGACTGTTGAAGTTGATGCATGTATGGTACGGGAACAACAGGGATTTATTTGCGAAAGTAATACCATCAAAGCTCAAGACATTTGTCTTGACACTGGGCAAAATGTTTGTCACTTCGAGATACATCCAAAAGAAAGCCCTGGAACTGTACTCATATACATTGGGAAAGGATGTGTGTGTATAAGAACTCTATGTAATTTTATAGTCATAGATAATATTACTGTCGGGATAAAAAATCACTCAAATACTTGCATTTGTAACTTTACTAACATTATAGGATGTGATTTCAACTACTCAGCTCCGGTTACGACTTATCAGCTAATACAATCCAATTATACTTTAGTTAAGGATCTATTGCTTACTTCCATTGGGATGGATCTCACACTGGTGAAAAAATTTTTGCAACATAATGATCTACGCCAGTTGCTGGAATGTGCCCGAGAAGAGGGACAAAAGACTTTAATCACCATTCACCATGACACAGAAGAGATACATCGTGTTTTGGACCGGGTGAAGAAAGGTGGAGAACATAGGTGGTGGGAAGCCTTCCTCGGATGGCCACCCAAGGCAACAGGCATTCTTAATCTCATGCTACACCTTGTTGTGATCTTGTTATTGCTAACATGTTTATGTTTACTGCTTATAATCATACTGCATTTTAAGGTTTGGCACATGATGAAGCAAATTGCTCTAATGCAATCACCCAGGGTATGCACGCTCACGACAGAGGGAGATAAATCCCTCAAACTTGAAAACTTCCCTATAAAGGACAGGAAAAAATTCCAGCAAGACATATGTCAATGGGAAGGAACCTATGAGCAGTTTTGGAAATTTTTGAAATCTCCCAGAGACTGAAGTTTTAGAATGAAAATATCTAAGTGAGACTTATTTTAAATAAGAACTATTTATCTAAGTCTCAAAGGGGGGAATTGTTGGAGATATGCGAGAAACAAAAACAAAGGATGCTATTTAGTTAACGAGGCATGACCTTGAGAAGAGAAATACGATGACACCATAAGTCAGTGGGTAAAGACATACCAAGATAAGCACAGGGGCAACCAAAGGGCTACTTGAACTGTGAGTGAACTATCCTAATTAACATACTAGAAAACCCACCCTTAGGTAGGGAGAGCCCCCTACCAACAGAAGCCCCTTCCTCACAGAACATGCGCAGTAAAAAAGGAGGACACTGTGACTTTAGGTGGAGATGAGACTTGCGAGAACCAATAGGAACGAGAGTAACTAAGCAAAACTGTAAAAATACTGATAACTGTTGCTTGAAAGGTATAAAATGCTTTACCATGTGTTAACCAGGTGTGCTAGCTTTGTGGAGTTACCACCTAGCACCCATCTCTGCGCAGACATGAAATAAACAAATATCTCGACTCTGTGTGTTAATCGGCTTTTTTGCACACCGGGTGAAAGAATCCTGATTTTTGGGACAACAATAGTGTACCATTCTAAATTTTGAAAATCTTGGCCATTAAGACTAGTTATTTATGTCTTCTGTGAATAAATGGAATTGCAACCTGTCATGTAGGATTGGGTTTACATTGCAAGCTTTTGGTAGTGGAGGGGGGGCTTGCAGGGGTGGCTTCTGTGAGAAGAGACCAGGGGCTGCCCCTGTGACAGAGTCAGTTCCAGCCAGGTCTGTAAGGGACCCACCACTAGCCAAAGCTGAGCCAATCAGCGATGCTGGTGGTGCCTCTGCGATAACATATTTAAGAAAGGGTAAAACCACTGTGCAGCAGTGTGTGAGAGAGAGGAGTGAGGAAAAAAAATGTGAGAAACAACCCTGCAGACACCAAGGTCAGTGAAGAAGGAGGCAGAGGAGGTGCTCCAGGTGCTGGTGCAGATATTCTCCTGCATCCCATGGAAGAGATCATGGTGAAGCAGGTATTCCCTGCAGCCTGTGGAGAGGACCACGCCAGAGCAGTTCTTGAAGAAGTGCAGCCCATGGGAAGGACCCCACGCAGGAGCAGGGGAAAAGTGTGAGGAGAAAAAAGCAGCAGAGGGGAACTACTATGAACTGACCGCAACCCCCCATTCCCCATCCCCCCTGCGCTGCTTGTTGGGGGGAAGAAGGTAGAGGAGTTGGGAATGAAGGAATGAAGTTGAGTCTGAGAAGAAGGGTGGGGGGAAATTGTTTTAGTTTTTGTCTTTGTTTCTCACCATCCTATTCTATTTTAACTGGCAATAAATTAAATTATTTTTCCCCAAGTCAAGTCTGTTTTGCCCATGACAATAATTGGTGATTTCCCTGCCTTTATATCAACCCATGAGCTTTTCCATCTTATTTTCTCCCCCTGCCCTGTTGAGGATGGGGACTGAGAGAGTGGCTGAGTGGCCATCTGGCAGCCAGCCAAGGTCAATCCACCACACATGTAAACTGAAGATGATTGTCTATTTTGATTGACTGACTATAATATCTTTGGCTGCACCCTTGTATTTGGTCTGGCTGGGGTGGAGTTAATTTTCCCCATAGCAGCCCTCATAGTTCTGTGCTTTGTATTGGTAGCTAGAAAGGTGTTGCTAACACACCAATGTTTTGGCTACTGCTGAGCAGTGCTCCCACAGCATCAAGGCTGCCTCTCCAAACCGCCCCCACCAAAGGTCAGTAGGCCGGGGGTAGGCAAGAGATTGGGAGGAGATATAGCCAGGACAGCTGACCCAAACTGACCAAAGAGATATTCCATACCATATGACATTGTGCTCAGCAATAAAAGCTCAGTGAAAGAGACAGAGAAATAGTGTCTCTCAAACATGTTTGAAAGTCAAGAAGGTATAATTAAATCAACTCAGATTGCTGTAGAACTGCTTTTCTTGAAATAAGTTAATGCTAAAAAGTAAATATGAAGTTGTATTGGGTCTGGCTGAGATGGAGTTAATTTTCCCCATAGCAGCCCTCATAGTGCAGTGCTTTGTATCGGTAGCTAGAAAGATGTTGATAACACACCAGTGTTTTGGCTACTGCTGAGCAGTGCTCGCACAGCATCAAGGCTGTCTCTCCAACATTCCCCCCTCACCAGTAGGCTGGGGGGCGGGCAAGATGTTGGAAGAGGACATAGCCAGGACAGCTGACCCAAACTGACCAAAGGGATATTCCATACCATATGACATCTGCTCAGCAATAAAAGCTAAGCGAAAGGAGGAGGGGAGGGGGACATTCGTTTGTTTACATTTGTCTTCCGGAGCAACCACTACACATACTGAAGCCCTACTTCCCAGGAAGTGGCCGGACATTGCCTGCTGATGGGAAGTAGAGAATAAATCTTTTGTTTTCCTTTGCTTCCTCATGCAGCCTTTGCTTTTGCTTTATTAAACTGCCTTTATCTTGACACATGAGGTTTTTTTCCATCTTATTTTCTCCCCCCCATCCTGCTGAGGAGGGGAGTGATAGAGCGGTTTGGTGGGCACCTGGCATCCAGCCAAGGTCAACCCACCACAGAAGTTCATTTTAAATATTATATTGCAAAATAAAACTTAACCGCAGGTATCGGACAGCATCCCTCTACCTATTCGCACGTGAAACATTACCTTGGTAGCTGGAGAACAAGATACACCAACTGTGACTGAGAATTAATGTGAAGACCTACTGGTGACAAGCAGAACAGGGAACCAATGCTATTGTTTCTCTTGTAGCCCCTGGTCCCCTAATACATCAGTGTCAAATGCAGCCTCAGTCAGCATCACTTAAATCCAAGGATGCTTGGCTTGTGCTTTATAGCATCTGATGCCACTACGGATTATGGTAAGCCAGCCAGTTTTCTTTCAAAGTTTTGTATATTCAAACAAGAACTTCCTTTACATTTAGGGAAGTCCCATTTATAGCAAAAAGCAGTGTAAAAAATAAAAACATTTCCTAAACAGCCTGCTTCAGAACAGAACATGGATCAAAAGCTTTATGTGGTTCTTTCTTTTCCTGTGTGCTTCCTCTATGAGATAACAAAGGAAATGGTAACCAAATGCTTTCAAGCAAATGATCTTTGTGAAGGGAAGGGAGGGAAGAGGAAGAAGGCAAAACCAAATCACTTCTGCAGCTGTATCTTGAGAAGTGTAAGTCAGAGATGCTACATTTCTTTCTTGAGAAGTTACTGAAATCACAGTTTTAAAAGAAATAATTATTACTGAAAGCGGTTTTATTTGGCTAAACAAATAGCTACCTAAGTCTAGACATGTCTAGACAATGATATTTCTGGGCACAGGGTTACTAATTCATTTCTGTAAGTTCCTTCTTGGACAATGTTCTAGTATAAAATAAACTATTTTTTTTCCAGAAACACTAAATAGCAGAGGCTCCCAGTGTAAAGGTAAGCCTTGCATATTTTTAGAGTGTGCAACTAGAGTAAGAAACACACAGAGGGTCCATCTGTCCTTAATACAAAGCAGTAATAAAGAAAGAGGGTCCAGGCCCTTTGCAGTCTTATCTTGCTACTATCGAGTCTTGATCAGAGGCTGTTGCAACTAGGGGCTTTTTGGTTTAGGTTTATTGCACTCACAAAAAAAAGAAAAAGTAAAAGTAAAAGTAAAAGAAAGAGAAAAAGAAAAAGAAAAAGAAAGACATTATTTAGGACTCTAAAAATGCTGTATGTGCCACTTACAGCTATGGAAGTGAGGTGGGGACAAAAGGAATATATAACTCAATTTGGTTACCCTAGATGACAGTAGTGTTTCTGGCCTGAACTGCTTCTTCACAGGTATATACTGCAGTTCTCCATGGACCCTGGACTTCAGTGGCTAGCCCTACCAACTCTACCATGTCTGCTGGCGCTGGCATTATCTAACAGCGTTTCCACATGCTTAAGCCACCTGGCACTGATGTAAACTGTAGTGTCCTTATGAACAACAAGGAAAGCATCTAAACAAAGCTCATTAGCAAGTAATAAATCTTGATCCTTTATCTCTGTAACATATTTACTCAAACCATGGTATAAATCCTAGCCAAAATAGGAATTTTTGTTTCAGCTACAGCAGTCAGCATAATTTCTCTCAAAAAACACAGAACCAGAATTAAAGACCTGTCCTGGTTTCGGCTGGGACAGAGTTAACTCTCTTCTTAGTAGCTGGTACAGTGCTGGGTTTTGGATTTAGTGTGAGAATGATGTTGATAACACTCTGAGGTTTTAGTTGTTGCTAAGTAGCGCTTATCTTAAGCCAAGGACTTTTCAGTCTCCCATGCTCTGCCAGCAAGCAGGTGTGCAAGAAGCTGGGAGGGGGCATAGCCGGGACAGCTGACCTGAACTAGCCAAAGGGGTATTCCATACCATGGAACATCATGCCCAGTATATAAACAGGGGGGAGTTGGCTGGGAGGGGTGGATTGCTGCTCAGGCATCGGTCAGCGGGTGGTGAGCAATTGCATTGTGCATCACTGGGGTTTTTTTTTTCTTTTTTTTTCCCCTCTTCTTTTTTATATTCCTTTTCATTACTATTATTATTATTATTATTATTATATTTCATTATTACTATTGTTAGTATTATATTTTACTTTAGTTATTAAACTGTTCTTATCTCAACCCACAAGTTTTACCTTCTTTCCCAATTCTCCTCCCCATCCCACTGGGAGCGGTGTGGAGGGGGTGGGGAGTGAGGGAGCGGCTGCATGGTGCTTGGCTGCTGACTGGGGTTAAACCACAACAGGACCATATGCTGAACAGTTAGAGGGAAATTTCTGAAGAGTATCAAGAGTTTGATGACTGCCATTAAACCTTTGACAATGTCCATTTCACTCTCCTTAGTGAATGTGGAAGCACTCAAGAAAAGTGAATAATACAGTAACATATTGCCCTCTAATAGAGCACAACTGCTGCTTTAGGATAGATAACACAGAAGAGTTGCGAAGGTCTCTTCTCTGCACACAGAATACTGAACAATTTGGAATTATTTTGTTCTCCCACTTCAAAAGTTCTTTTATAAGTTTGGAAGAGTTTATGAAAATCTCTTGTTTTATGTCTGAGAGCATCAAAAGTCAACAGGACTTATTTTTCTGAAACTACAATAGCAGCTGGAATGTAACCAGTTGCTGAAAAGGCAAGGTGTGACAGATGGATTTGAAAAGATACTTTAGTATCTTCTCTACTCTAGTGTCATTTTGGTTTGGTCATGTTCTACTTTAGTGTCATTTTGGTGCTATATCAGGTCAAAAGGGGAGAGGAGGACAGAGGAAAGTCAAAGATGGGAGCTCATCCTGGAAACTGTCAAGCAAATTTGACTTCAACAGTCCTTGCCTCCATAACGTAAATGATATTTTCCCCTTTTACAACACGTTCCATTTGAACACTTCACAGCATTTTACACTCTGTTCTCACAACATTGCACTTATCTAACAACATGGGCATCTCAAGCTGATATGGTAACAGCATGAGCAATGAGCAAAGCCTTGCCTTTTGACAGAGTTGTTTCCTTCTGAAGCTCAAGAGTGTCACAGATTTTCATATGCCTGTGCAAAATGTCCATCCCCATTACTGCAGCTGCTCATCTGTGTCCTTTCCTGCCCCTTGCTATGCTACAAGAAGTACCAGAAGGCAGCTTGGGAGGGAAGGATTCAGAAGAGGACTATATGGTTGCCACTTTCATTTTTGAATCTTGAGAGCTGAATCAGCAAGAGCAGGGAATCGCAGATCTTAGTTGACAGCACCCTAATAAAGGCAAAGCAGTCAGTCAAGACAAGGCTAAGAGTTTTCCATTTCTAATATTTTCTGTGGTTGCAATGTCCTGTTGAGAGGGGCAAGTCAGAAGAACATCGTTTTGCAATATATGTCTGTTCTGCTCAATGGCATTTGAGTATTTCACAGAATCATAGAATATCTCAAGTTGGAAGGGACCCATAAGGATCATCGAGTCCAACTCCCTGCTCCTCGCAGGACTATCTAAAATTAAACCATATGACTAAGAGTGTCGTCCAGACACTCCTTGAACTCTGACAGGCTTGGTGCCGTGACCACTTCCCTGGGGAGCCGGGAGGGGCGGATTGCTGCTGGGGCATCGGTCAGTGGGTGGTGAGCAATTGCATTGTGCATCACTTGTCTTTTCTTGGGTTTTATTTCTTTTTTTTTGTTATATTCCTTTTCATTACTATTATTATTATTATATTTTTATTATTATTAGTTAGTATTATATTTTATTTTACTTTAGTTATTAAACTGTTCTTATCTCAACCCACAAGTTTTACTTTTTTTTTCCAATCCTCCTCCCCATCCCACTGGGAGGGGGAAGGGGTGAGCGGCTGCGTGGTGCTTAGTTGCTGGCTGGGGTTAAACCACAACAACTTCCCATCAGCAAGCTATGTCCAGTCACTTCCCGGGAAGTAAGGCTTCAGTACGCGTAGTGGTTGCTCTGGAAGACAAACGTAATAACGAATGCCCCCCCCCCCCCCTTCCTCTTAGTTTTTATTGCTGAGCAGACATCATACAGTATGGAATATCCCTTTAGTCAGTTTGGGTCAGCTGTCCTGGTTATGTCCCCTGTAAGGGACTGAGAGAGTTAAGGTCTGTCAATGTCTCAAACATTGTAGCAACCTAGGTACAGTCTGCATAACAAAGAGGGACCTCAGCAAGAAGTTGGTTGGCATGGACACAGGGGGTGTGCCGGAGGGTATGCAGTCCCGCGTTCTGGCAGAACCAGCCTGGTAACCCACCATATATGGCCAGAGGCCACACAAAGCTTATTTGAGGAGGGGGCTTGTAGCTCCTTGGAAAGTCCCTAAGACCACCACCCCAATAAGCCGCACATGCTCAGTAGGTGAAGAACCATCTGGAATATCACCATATATGTCAAGAACTGTCTAGAATGTACCCATATAAGTCTTCAGGAGGCGTGACTGTGGACGGAGATTTAGACTATAAAAGACACAATTGCAAAGAGCCACCTTGCCTGCGCCCACCACCAGAGGACTACAACCCAGAGCAGAGACCATTGCTGGATCCAAGGGTGGTGATATGTTTCTTTCTCTTTCTCTCCCCTTTTCTTGTATCTCTCTTTTTCTCTCTCTGTTTTCTGACCTTATTCTGGGCACATAAGGGTAATATCATTGCGAGTTTGTCGTGGTAACGTCATTGCGAGTTTGTCATGGTAATATCATTGCAAGTTTGTTGTGGTGATATCATTGCGAGTTTGTCAGGGTAATATCATTGTGAGCTTGTCATGGTAATATTGCGAGTTTGTCGTAGTAATATCATGGCGAGGAGTTTGTCGTGGTTATACTGTTACAAGTTTTGCCAAGCCACTATCCGCTGTTTTCTGCCAAGTTTTAAGCAAGTTTTGAGTAAAGTTGTGATCTGATTGAACCTCTCGAGTAATTGTCATTGCTCTGGATTACTGCACAGAGAATCAAAAGGTTAACCTCACCCTCACCCACCGAGTGGGATGGGACATCCCCTCCCAAGATCTTGCCCACCCCTAGCCTACTGGGTGAGGAGGAGGAATGTTGGAGAGACAGCCTTGATGCTGTGGGAGCACTGCTCAGCAGTAGCCAAAACACTGGTGTGTTATCCACAGGGTTCTAGCTACCAATACAAAGCACAGCACTATGAGGGCTGCTATGGGGAAAATTAACTCCATCTCAGCTAGACCCAATACAACAATACATCTATGACAACATCGTGTGGAGCAACAAAGCAGAAGAAGTGTTTGAGAAGGGAAAAAGAGTAATTCAGATTCTTCTGAAAGCTGGTTTTGCCATAAAGAAAAGCAAGGTCAAGGGACCTGCACAGGAGATTCAGTTCTTGGGAATAAAATGGCAGGATGGACATCGTCACATGCTTATGGATGTGATCAGTAAAATAGCAACTATGTCCCCATCAGCTAACAAGAAAGAAACACAAGCTTTCCTAGGCCTTGTGGGGTTCTGGAGAATGCATATTCCAGGTTATAGTCAGCTTGTGAGCCCTCTCTATCGAGTAACCCGAAAGAAGAACTATTTTGAGTGGGGCCTTGAGCAACAACAAGCCTTTGAGCAGATCAAACAGGAAATAGCTCGTGCGGTAGCTCTTGGGCCTGTCCGGACAGGACCAGCTGTGCAAAATGTACTCTACACTGCAGCTGGGGAGCATGGTCTCACCTGGAATCTCTGGCAGAAAACATCAGGGGAGACCTGAGGTCGACCATTAGGGTTTTGGAGCTGGGGGTATCGAGGATCAGAAGCCCACTACACCCCGACTGAAAAAGAGATACTAGCAGCATATGAGGGGGTTCGAGCCACTTCAGAAGTTATTGGTACATCTCGTCTTGGCACCACGATTGCCCGTGCTACACTGGATGTTCAAAGGAAACATCCCCTCTTCACATCACGCAACCAATGCTACATGGAGTAAGTGGGTAGCGTTGATCACACAATGGGCTTGACTGGGGAAACCCAACCACCCAGGAATCCTGGAAGAGATCATGGACTGGCCAGAAGGCAGAGGTTTTGGAGCATTGCCTGAGGAGGTGGCTCGTGCCCAAGACGCACCACCATATAATAAGTTATCAGAAGATGAAAGGCGTTATGCTTTGTTTACTGATGGATCCTGTCGTGTGGTAGGAAACCATCGGAAATGGAAAGCTGCTGTGTGGAGTCCCACATGACAAGTCATTGAGGCCACTGAAGGAGAAGGTGAGTCAAGTCAGTTTGCAGAAGTGAAAACCATCCAACTAGCCCTAGAGATTGCTGAAGGAGAAGAGTGGCCAGTAGTCTATCTCTGTACTGACTCCTGGATGGCAGCTAATGCCCTATGGAGGTGGCTACAGCAGTGGAAGAAGACCAATTGGCAGTGCAGGGGTAAACCCATCTGGGCTGCTGCATTGTGGGAAGACATTGCTGCCCGGGTAGAAAACATGGCTCTAAAGGTACATCATGTAGATGCTCACATGCCCAAAAGCCGCGCCACTGAAGAACATTGAAACAATGAACAGGTAGACAAGGCTGCCAAAATTGAAGTATCTCAGGTGGACCTGGACTGGGAGCGTAAGGGTGAGCTATTTGTAGCTCGAAGGGCCCACAAAACATCAGGACATCTAGGGAGGGATGCAACATATAGATGGGCTCGCAATCGAGGAGTGGACCTGACCATGGAGGCCATCACACAGGTCACTCATGAATGTGAAACATGTGCTGCAATCAAGCAAGCCACATGAGTAAAGTGTCCCTGGAATAGAGGGCGGTGGCTGGGTTTTCGATATGGCAAGGCCTCGCAATTTGACTATATTGGACCAGTGACACGAACATGCCAAGGCAAGTGCTACATATTCACCATGGTGGAAGCAACTACTGGGTGGCTAGAAACATGCCACTGCCCGAAACACTATCTTAGGCCTTGAAAGGCAAATTTTGTGGTGACACAGTACCGCAGAAAGAATTGTGTGAGTGGGACTCCTCCTGTCCTGCTGAGGAGGGGACTCTCCACGGTCTACAGTTCCTTTAGGAAATATCCAATTGTTCCAGCATGGGGTCCTCCATGAGCCACAGGGGAATGTCTGCTCCAGTGCCTGGAGCACCTCCTCCCCCTCCTTCTTCTCTTACCTTTTTGCTCACACTGCTGTTTCTCACTTGTTTTTCCTCACTCCTCTGCTCTTCTGGCATTTTTGCCCTTTTTAAAATATTTTTTCACAGAGGTCTCATCAACTTCACTGATTGGTTCAGCTTTGGCCTGTGGCGGGTCCATTGCCAAGCTGGCTGGAACTGGCTCTGTCTGGCACAGGGAACTCCTGGCCTCTTCTCAGAAGCCAACCCTGCAGCTCGTCCCACTACCAAAATCATGCCATGTACACCTAATACACTGTATCAGGTATACAAGGTATAACAACATTAAATTTGATATGTAAGATTACAGGGAAGAGAGAATAGTAACAAAAGACAAGTACAGATGTCGTGGTTTAACCCCAGCCAGCAACTAAGCACCACACAGCTGCTCGCTCCCTCCCCCACCCAGTGGGATGGGGGAGAGAATCAAAAAAACCCATCCTCATGGGTTGAGATAAAGACAGTTTAATAGGACAGAAAGGAAGGAAAAATCATGCTAATAATAATAATAATAAAATGACAATAATAATACTAAAAGAATTAGACTATACAAAACAAGTGATGCACAATGCAATTGCTCACCACTCGCCAACCGATGCCCAGTTAGTTCCCGAGCAGCGATCCACCCCTCCCAGCCAATTCCCCCCAGTTTATATACTGGGCATGAAGTCATATGGTATGGAATATCCCTTTGGCCAGTTTGGGTCAGCTGTCCTGGCTGTGTCCCCTCCCAGCTTCTTGTGCCCCTCCAGCCTTCTTGCTGGCTGGTCATGAGAAGCTGAAAAATCCTTGACTTAGTACAAACACTACTTAGCAACAACTCAAAACATCAGTGTGTTATCATCAACATCATTCTCACACTAAATCCAAAACACAGCACTATACCAGCTACTAGGAAGAAAATTAACTCTATCCTAGCCGAAACCAGGACAGTATCCACCCCTTATTCTATACCATCTACATCATGTCCAGGTCCCACGCTCTCCAATGCATTCTCAATTAACCACCACCACTTTTCCTGTCTTTTGATACATATACACACAGATATCATTCCCTTAATCTATAGGCCTTTAAAATGTCCATTTAAATGTCCCTTTAAAATGTTTGTTGAGTTCATTCAGTCCATGACTTTGGGCTCCATCTGTCATAACAGTCTGTCTGGGCAGGAGGGATTGTGCAAAGTCCACTCAGTCGGCAGAGCGGGATTGGGCTTCAGTGTGGTGCAGTGGGCAGATGACATTGGGTGCAGCAGGAGGATGGTGTGTAGTGTTGGATTCTTGCATGCTGCAGTCAGTCCTGGTTCCATCACTACTGCACTTCACTCGGTTTTATCAAAGTTCATTCTTCATTAATCTAAGTAATTCTTACTGTAATACCATTGATATAGCATATAACAGTTATAATAATGATGACATACAGTGGCAGGGTTATATAGCAGTTAAAAACTGTCCTGGTTTCGGCTGGGACAGAGTTAACTTTCTGTTTAGTAGCTGGTACAGTGCTGTGTTTTGGATTTAGTGTGAGAATGATGTTGATAACACTCTGATGTTTTAGTTGTTGCTAAGTAGCGCTTATCTTAAGCCAAGGACTTTTCAGTTTCCCGTGCTCTGCCAGAAAGCAGGTGTGCAAGAAGCTGGGAGGGAGCATAGCCGGGGCAGCTGACCTGAACTAGCCAAAGGGGTATTCCATACCATGGAACATCATGCCCAGTATATAAACAGGGGGAGTTGGCCGGGCGGCGCGGATCGTGGCTTGGGAACTAACTGGGCATTGGTCAGCGGGTGGTGAGCAATTGCATTGTGCATCACTGGTGGTTTTTTTGTTTGTTTGTTTGTTTTGTTTGTTTTTTCCCTTCCTCCCCCTCCTTTTTTGTTATATTCCTTTTCATTACTATTATTATTATAATATTTCATTATCACTATTGTTAGTATTATATTTTACTTTAGTTATTAAACTGTTCTTATCTCAACCCACGAGTTTTACTTTTTTTTTTCCCCTCTTTCCTCCTCCTCACCCCACTGGGAGGGGGAAGGGGGAAGCGGCAAGCGGCTGCGTGGTGCTTAGTTACTGACTGGGGTTAAATCACGACAGCCTTTTTGGCGCCCAACGTGGGGCATAAAGGGTTGAGATAACAACAGATCTGACCAGTGCGTGTTAAAACGAATTTGTTATTTGTTGTATTGTATTAGTTTAGTGGTCGCCAGTCACAATGTTGGGTTATTGGCTCTTAGAGTTGTGGAGTTCGTTCTTAGAGTTTTGTTATGTATCACCTCACTTGCCGTATATAGTCCCTGTGCTGCTGCTTATCACCCATAAGGTGAGGTGGATTAAGGTTTTCGCTTTGCTTTACTATGTAACACTGGTTTATGGTACGATAAAATTATCAGCTGTGGGACTAATCCGGTATTTGTACTCAGCATTGCCGTTATCTCCATACTTCGGGAGCTATCTAGCAGAAACTGTTAATAATTACACCCTTTACCTTTTCTCCTCGGAGAGCCAATCTATGGGGGAGACACCTTCCTTCACCTTCCCCTCCTCCTCCAGGCTAATTACACTAGTGTTTGAGAATTTTGAAAATTTTGAATATCTTTGGAATGTTGAAACTAACATGGTTCTATTGCTAGGAACTAGCTTGTTCCTGAATGTGGTTCAGGTGTTGTTTAGGGTTAAACAACTATTTAGGAGATCTGCCCCAAAGAGATCTGCCCCAAAGCTGCAGAGTTATGAGTGGCAAAAACACCCCATTGTGACTGGCCCAGAGGCTCCATGCATCCTTGGCATAGATTATCTCAGGAGAGGGTATTTCAAGGACCCAAAGGGGTATCGGTGGGCCTTTGGTATAGCTGCCTTGGAGACAGAGGGAATTGAACAGTTGTCCACCTTGCCCGGTCTCTCTGAGGACCCTTCGGTTGTGGGGTTGCTGAGGGTCGAAGAGCAACAGGTGCCGATCGCTACCACAAGGGTGCACCGGCGGCAATATCCCACCAACCGAGACTCCCTGATTCCCATCCATGTGCTGATTCGTCGACTGGAGAGCCAAGGAATGATCAGCAGGACTCGCTCACCCTTTAACAGCCCCATTTGGCCAGTGCGAAAGTCTAATGGAGAATGGAGACTAACAGTAGACTATCGTGGCCTAAATGAAGTCACACCACCGCTGAGTGCTGCCATACCGGACATGTTAGAACTTCAATATGAACTGGAGTCAAAAGGCAGCCAAGTGGTATGCCACAATTGATATCGCTAATGCATTTTTCTCAATCCCTTTGGCAGCAGAGTGCCGGCCACAGTTTGCTTTCACTTGGAGGGGCGTCAAGTACACCTGGAATCGACTGCCCCAGGGGTGGAAACACAGCCCCACCATTTGCCATGGACTAATCCAAAATGCACTGGAAAAAGGTGGAGCTCCAGAACACCTGCAATACATTGATGACATCATCGTATGGGGCAACACAGCAGAAGAAGTTTTTGAGAAAGGGGAGAAAATAATCCAAATCCTTCTGAAAGCCGGTTTTGCCATAAAACAGAGTAAGGTGAAGGGACCCGCACAGGAGATCCAGTGTTTAGGAATAAAATGGCAAGATGGATTTCGTCATATCCCAATGGATGTGATCAACAAAATGGCAGCTATGTCTCCACCCACTAGTAAACAGGAAACGCAAGCTTTCTTAGGTGTTGTAGGTTTTTGGAGAATGCATATTCCAAATTATAGTATGATTGTAAGCCCTCTCTATCAAGTGACCCAGAAGAAGAACGATTTTAAATGGGGCCCTGAGCAACAACAAGCCTTTGAACAGATTAAACGGGAGATAGTTCATGCAGTAGCCCTTGGGCCAGTCCAGGCAGGACCAGATGTTAAAAATGTGCTCTACACCGCAGCCGGGGAGAATGGCCCTACCTGGAGTCTCTGGCAGAAAGCGCCTGGGGAGACCCAAGGTCGACCCTTAGGGTTTTGGAGTCGGGGATATCGAGGATCTGAGGCCCGCTATACTCCAACTGAAAAGGAGATATTAGCAGCATATGAAGGAGTTTGAGCTGCTTCAGAAGTGGCTGGTACTGAAACACAGCTCCTATTAGCACCCCGACTGGCGGTGCTGGGCTGGATTTTCAAAGGGAAGGTTCCTTCTACACATCATGCAACCAATGCTACATGGAGTAAGTGGGTTGCACTGATCACACAACGAAGTCGAATAGGAAACCCCAGTCGCCCAGGAATTTTGGAGGTGATCACGGACTGGCCAGAAGGCAAAGATGTTGGAATATCACCAGAGGAGGAGGTAATGCATGCTGAAGAGGCCCCACTGTATAATAAACTGCCAGAACATGAGAGGCAATATGCCCTGTTCACTGATGGGTCCTGTCGCATTGTGGGAAAGCATCGGAGGTGGAAGGCTGCTGTATGGAGTCCTATACGACAAGTTGCAGAAACTGCGGAAGGAGAAGGTGAATCGAGTCAGTTTGCAGAGGTGAAAGCCATCCAGCTGGCTTTAGACATTGCTGAATGAGAAAAATGGCCAATACTTTATCTCTATACTGACTCATGGATGGTGGCAAATGCTCTGTGGGGGTGGTTGCAGCAATGGAAGCGGAGTAACTGGCAACGCAGAGGTAAACCCATCTGGGCTGCCGCATTGTGGCAAGATATTGCTGCCCGGCTAGAGAACCTGGTTGTGAAAGTACGTCATGTAGATGCCCACGTACCTAAGAGTCGGGCCACTGAAGAACATCAAAACAATCAACAGGTAGACAAGGCCGCTAGGATTGAAGTGGCTCAGGTGGATCTGGACTGGCAGCATAAGGGTGAATTATTCATGGCTCGGTGGGCCCATGACACCTCAGGCCATCAGGGAAGAGATGCAACATATAGATGGGCTCGCGATCGAGGGGTGGACCTGACCATGGACACTATCGCACAGGTTATCCATGAATGTGAAACATGCGCTGCAATTAAGCAAGCCAAGCGGTTAAAGCCTCTTTGGTATGGAGGACGATGGCTGAAATACAAATATGGGGAGGCCTGGCAGATTGACTATATCACACTCCCACAAACCCGTCAAGGTAAGCGCCATGTGCTTACAATGGTGGAAGCAACCACCGGCTGGCTGGAAACATATCCCGTGCCCCATGCCACTGCCCGGAACACTATCCTGGGCCTTGAGAAGCAAATCTTATGGCGACACGGTACCCCAGAAAGAATGGAGTCAGACAACGGGACTCACTTCCGGAACAACCTCATAGACACCTGGGCCAAAGAGCATGGCATTGAGTGGGTGTATCACATCCCCTATCATGCACCAGCCTCTGGGAAAATCGAGCGATACAATGGATTGTTAAAGACTACATTGAGAGCAATGGGTGGTGGGACTTTCAAACATCGGGATACACATCTAGCAAAGGCCACCTGGTTAGTCAACACTAGAGGATCTGTCCATCGAGCTGGCCCTGCCCAATCAGAACTTTTACGTACTGTAGAAGGGGATAAAGTCCCTGTAGTGCACATAAAAAATATGCTAGGAAAAACAGTCTGGGTTACTCCTGCCTCAGGCAAAGGCAAACCCATTCGTGGGATTGCTTTTGCTCAAGGGCCTGGGTGCACTTGGTGGGTGATGCGGAAGGATGGGGAAGTCCGATGTGTGCCTCAAGGGGATTTGATTTTAGGTGAGAACAGCCAATAGATTAAATTGTATGCTATTATTTGCTATATAATCCTGCCACTGTATGTCATCATTATTATAACTGTTATGTGCTATATTAATGGTATTACAGTAAGAATTACTTAGATTAATGAAGAATGAACTTTGATAAAACTGAGGGAAGTGCAGTAGTGATGGAACCAGGACTGACTGCAGCATGCAAGAATCCAACACTACACACCATCCTCCTGCCCAGACAGACTGTTATGACAGATGGAGCCCAAAGTCATGGACTGAATGAACTCAACAAACATTTTAAAGGGACATTTAAATGGACATTTTAAAGGCCTATAGATTAAGGGAATGATATCTGTGCGTATATGTATCAAAAGACAGGAAAAGTGGTGGTGGTTAATTGAGAATGCATTGGAGAGCATGGGACCTGGACATGATGTAGATGGTATAGAATAAGGGGTGGATACTGTCCTGGTTTCGGCTAGGATAGAGTTAGTTTTCTTCCTAGTAGCTGGTATAGTGCTGTGTTTTGGATTTAGTGTGAGAATGATGTTGATGATAACACACTGATGTTTTGAGTTGTTGCTAAGTAGTGTTTGTACTAAGTCAAGGATTTTTCAGCTTCTCATGACCAGCCAGCAAGAAGGCTGGAGGGGCACAAGAAGCTGGGAGGGGACACAGCCAGGACAGCTGACCCAAACTGGCCAAAGGGATATTCCATACCATATGACTTCATGCCCAGTATATAAACTGGGGGGAATTGGCTGGGAGGGGTGGATCGCTGCTCGGGAACTAACTGGGCATCGGTTGGCGAGTGGTGAGCAATTGCATTGTGCATCACTTGTTTTGTATAGTCTAATTCTTTTAGTATTATTATTGTCATTTTATTATTATTATTATTAGCATGATTTTTCCTTCCTTTCTGTCCTATTAAACTGTCTTTATCTCAACCCATGAGGATGGGTTTTTTTGATTCTCTCCCCCATCCCACTGGGTGGGGGGAGGGAGCGAGCAGCTGTGTGGTGCTTAGTTGCTGGCTGGGGTTAAACCACGACATCTGTACTTGTCTTTTGTTACTATTCTCTCTTCCCTGTAATCTTACATATCAAATTTAATGTTGTTATACCTTGTATACCTGATACAGTGTATTAGGTGTACATGGCATGATTTTGGTAGTGGGACGAGCTGCAGGGTTGGCTTCTGAGAAGAGGCCAGGAGTTCCCTGTGCCAGACAGAGCCAGTTCCAGCCAGCTTGGCAATGGACCCGCCACAGGCCAAAGCTGAACCAATCAGTGAAGTTGATGAGACCTCTGTGAAAAAATATTTTAAAAAGGGCAAAAATGCCAGAAGAGCAGAGGAGTGAGGAAAAACAAGTGAGAAACAGCAGTGTGAGCAAAAAGGTAAGAGAAGAAGGAGGGGAGGAGGTGCTCCAGGCACTGGAGCAGACATTCCCCTGTGGCTCATGGAGGACCCCATGCTGGAACAATTGGATATTTCCTAAAGGAACTGTAGACCGTGGAGAGTCCCCTCCTCAGCAGGACAGGAGGAGTCCCACTCACACAATTCTTTCTGCGGTACTGTGTCACCACAAAATTTGCCTTTCAAGGCCTAAGATAGTGTTTCGGGCAGTGGCATGTTTCTAGCCACCCAGTAGTTGCTTCCACCATGGTGAATATGTAGCACTTGCCTTGGCATGTTCGTGTCACTGGTCCAATACAGTCAAATTGCGAGGCCTTGCCATATCGAAAACCCAGCCACCGCCCTCTATTCCAGGGACACTTTACTCATGTGGCTTGCTTGATTGCAGCACATGTTTCACATTCATGAGTGACCTGTGTGATGGCCTCCATGGTCAGGTCCACTCCTCGATCGCGAGCCCATCTATATGTTGCATCTCTTCCCTGATGGCCTGAGGTGTCATGGGCCCACTGAGCCATGAATAATTCACACTTATGTTGCCAATCCAGATCCACCTGAGCTACTTCAATCCTAGCAGCCTTGTCTACCTCTACATTGTTTCAATGTTCTTCAGTGGCCCGACTCTTAGGTATGTGGGCATCTACATGACGTACTTTCACAACCAAGTTCTCTAGCTGGGCAGCAATATCTTGCCACAATGCGGCAGCCCAGATGGGTTTACCTCTGCGTTGCCAGTTACTCTGCTTCCATTGCTGCAACCACCCCCACAGAGCATTTGCCACCATCCATGAGTCAGTATAGAGATAAAGTATTGGCCATTTTTCTCGTTCAGCAATGTCTAAAGCCAGCTGGATGGCTTTCACCTCTGCAAACTGACTCGATTCACCTTCTCCTTCTGCAGTTTCTGCAACTTGTTGTATAGGACTCCATACAGCCGCCTTCCACCTCCGATGCTTTCCCACAATGCGACAGGACCCATCAGTGAACAGGGCATATTGCCTCTCATTTTCTGGCAGTTTATTATACAGTGGGGCCTCTTCAGCACACATCACCTCCTCCTCTGGCGATATTCCAAAATCTTTGCCTTCTGGCCAGTCCGTGATCACTTCCAAAATTCCTGGGCGACTAAGGTTTCCTATTCGAGTTCATTGTGTGATCAGTGCAACCCACTTATTCCATGTAGCATCAGTTGCATGATGTGTAGAAGGGACCTTCCCTTTGAAAATCCAGCCCAGCACCAGCAGTCGGGGTGCTAATAGGAGCTGTGTTTCAGTACCAACCACTTCTGAAGCAGCTCAAACTCCTTCATATGCTGCTAATATCTCCTTTTCAGTTGGAGTATAGCGGGCCTCAGATCCTCGATATCCCCGACTCCAAAACCCTAGAGGTCGACCTCGGGTCTCCCCGGGTGCTTTCTGCCAGAGACTCCAGGTAGGGCCATTCTCCCCGGCTGCGGTGTAGAGCACATTTTTAACCTCTGGTCCTGCCCGGACCGGCCCAAGGGCTACTGCATGAACTATCTCCCGTTTAATCTGTTCAAAGGCTTGTTGTTGCTCAGGGCCCCATTTAAAATCGTTCTTCTTCTGGGTCACTTGATAGAGAGGGCTTACAATCATACTATAATTTGGAATATGCATTCTCCAAAAACCTACAACACCTAAGAAAGCTTGTGTTTCCTGTTTACTAGTCGGTGGAGACATAGCTGCTATTTTATTAATCCCATCCATTGGGATCTGACGACACCCATCTTGCCATTTTATTCCTAAAAACTGGATCTCCTGTGCAGGTCCCTTCACCTTACTCTGTTTTATGGCAAAACTGGCTTTCAGAAGGATTTGGATTATTTTCTCCCCTTTCTCAAAAACTTCTTCTGCTGTGTTGCCCCATACGATGATGTCATCAATGTATTGCAGGTGTTCTGGAGCTCCACCTTTTACCAGTGCATTTTGGATTAATCCATGGCAAATGATGGGGCTGTGTTTCCACCCCTGGGGCAGTCGATTCCAGGTGTACTGGACGCCCCTCCAAGTGAAAGCAAACTGTGGCCGGCACTCTGCTGCCAAAGGGATTGAGAAAAATGCATTAGCGATATCAATTGTGGCGTACCACTTGGCTGCTTTTGACTCCAGTTCATATTGAAGTTCTAGCATGTCTGGCACGGCAGCACTCAGCGGTGGTGTGACTTCATTCAGGCCACGATAGTCTACTGTTAGTCTCCATTCTCCATTAGACTTTCACACTGGCCATATGGGGCTGTTAAAGGGTGAGCGAGTCCTGCTGATCATTCCTTGGCTCTCCAGTCGATGAATCAGCACATGGATGGGAATCAGGGAGTCTCGGTTGGTGCGATATTGCCGCCGGTGCACCCTTGTAGTAGCAATTGGCACCTGTTGTTCTTCAACCCTCAGCAACCCCACAACCGAAGGGTCCTCAGAGAGACCGGGCAAGGTGGACAACTGTTCAATTCCCTCTGTCTCCAAGGCAGCTATACCAAATGCCCACCGGTACCCCTTTGGGTCCTTAAAATACCCTCTCCTGAGATAGTCTATGCCAAGGATGCATGGGGCCTCTGGGCCAGTCACAATGGGGTGTTTTTGCCACTCATTCCCAGTTAGGCTTATTTCAGCCTCCAATACAGTTAGCTGTTGAGATCCCCCTGTCACCCCAGAAATACAAACAGGTTCTACCCCTTTATAGCTTGATGGCATTAAAGTACACTGTGCACCGGTGTCTACTAGGGCTTTATACTCCTGTGGGTCTGATGTGCCAGGCCATCGAATCCACACAGTCCAGTAAACCCGGTTGTCCCTCTCCTCCGCCTGGCTGGAGGCAGGGCCCCTCTAGTCCTGGTCATAGGATTCTCCACTCACTCTTTGTAAAGATGGATTAGAATTCCTTCTCATAGGATCAGGAGTAAGATCAGCCCTTCCACTTTGTCGGCCACACCGCTCACAGTGCTCACTGGAGGCTGAAGCAACCATTTTCCTGGAAGGACCCTCATTTGTGATTGTTTTTCCTTGCAATTCCCGTACCCGTGCATCTAGGACTGAGGTAGGTTTTCCATCCCACTTTCTCATATCCTCTCTGTGGTCAAGCAGGTAAGACCACAGGGTACCCCGTGGTGTATACCTTCTCTCTCCTCTCTCTTGGCCAGAAGAATACCTTCTCCTAATAGCTGAGGTATTGGTCCGTACAGGTGGGCGGCCAAACTTATCCTCAGATCGCTGGAACTCTTGGGACCATTTCTCGGCTAGTATGTCTGGCAGTTTCTCCACAGCCGCGACGAGGGAGGAAGTGAGACTTTCTTTGTATTGCCAAAGTTGGCGAGCCAATTCATCTACTGTTGGTCCCTCCTCGTCTTTCCAGTCCATTACTGCCAATGCATTGGCATATGACGATGGTGCGCTTCGTACAAACTTCCGCCACATGGGTCGTGCACATTGGACTTCATCTGGATCTGTGGGTAACCGCCCATCGTCTGGGTCATAATAAACCATCTCCCGCACGGCTAATTCCCTCAGGTACTGGATACCTCTCTCCATGGTGGTCCACTTGCCTGGGTGACATACAACATCTTCCTTGAAGGGGTACCTTTCCCTCACGCCCGATAGAAGTCGCCTCCAGAGGCTGAGGGCTTGTGTCTTTTTTCCAATCGCCTTGTCAATGCCCCCTTCCCTAGAAAGGGATCCCAATTGCTTGGCTTCCTTACCCTCTAATTCCAAGCTACTTGCCCCATTATCCCAGCATCGGAGCAGCCAGGTGATAATGTGATCACCTGGATGACGGCTGAAGTCTTTTCGCATCTCTCGCAGCTCACTCGGGAATAGGGATCGGGAGATTATCTCCGGTTCTGCCTCTTCCTCCTGTTCTCATGATGGCTCTGCTTCACCTTCATCCTTCGCTAAGCGAACTGATTTTTTTGTATATTTCCTCTTCTGTGTAGGGGCGATTGATATTGGCACCGGTTGATTCTCTAGTTCAGCTGCATCATCCATCGCCAAGGTTTGAGTTGCCACAGTGCCTGTTGCTGGGGTTTGAGTAGCCACAGCGCTTGTCATAGGGATTAGAGTAGCTGCAGTAGCTGTCGCCAGAGTTTGAGTAGCCACACTGCTTGTCGCTGGGGTTTGAGTAGCCGCAGTGCCTGTCGACGGGGTTTGAGTAGCCGTAGTGCCTGTCGCCAGAGTGTGAGTAGCTGCAGTGCCTGTCACCAGGGTTGGAGTAGCTGCAGTCGTGGGAGCTGATCTCTGGGTGGTATTTTTAAATAGTTGTTTAACCCTAGGCAAGATCTGAATCACATTCAGGAACAGGCTGATTCCTAGCAATAGGACCATGCTGAGTTCAACATCCCAAGGATATTCAAAATTTACAAACTCCTTCAATGCTATTGCAATTAACCTGGCAGAGAAAAGGAAGATGTGGGAAGATGTCTCCCCAATAGGTTGGCTCCCCGAGGAGAAAAGGTAGAAAGTGCAATTATTAATATTCTCTAGGAGATAGCACCCGAAGTACGGAGATGTCTCCTCCATAGATTGGCTCCCAGAGGAGAAAAGGTAAAAGGTGTAATTATTAATAGTCTCCCATAGGCAGCTCCCGAAGTACAGAGGTGACAACAATGCTGAGTACAAACACCTGATTAGTTTCACGGCCTGCACTTCTATCATATCATAAGCCAGTGTTACAAAGTACAACAACATGATAACTCTAGCCCGGTTCCCACAGATGATAAACAGCAGAACAGGGAGCATATACTGCAAGTAGGGCATTACATAACGCACCTTTAAGAACCACCACACCAACTTTGAGAGCAAAAGAACCCACATTGTAACCAGTAACTATCAAACCAATACAATGAATACTTACAACAAGTTTGTTTTAACACACTCTGATCAGATCCGTCGTTATCTCAACCCTTCTCGCCCCACGTTGGGCGCCAAAAAGGCTGTCGTGGTTTAACCCCAGTCAGCAACTCAGCACCACGCAGCCGTTTCCCCCTCCCCCTCCCAGTGGGGTGAGGAGGAGGAAAGGAAAGGAAAACAAGTAAAACTCGTGGGTTGAGATAAGAACAGTTTAATAACTAAAGTAAAATATAATACTAACAATAGTAATAATGAAATATAATAATAATAGTAATGAAAAGGAATACAACAGAAAAAGGAAGGGGGGGAAAGGAAAAAAACCAGTGATGCACAATGCAATTGCTCACCACCCGCTGACCGATGCCCAGTTAGTTCCCGAGCCGCGATCCACACCTCCCGGCCAACTCCCCCCTGTTTATATACTGGGCATGATGTTCCATGGTATGGAATACCCCTTTGGCTAGTTCAGGTCAGCTGCCCCGGCTATGCTCCCTCCCAGCTTCTTGCACACCTGCTTGCTGGCAGAGCATGGGAAACTGAAAAGTCCTTGGCTTAAGATAAGCATTACTTAGCAACACCTAAAACCTCAGAGTGCTATCAACATCGTTCTCACACTAAATCCAAAACACAGCACTGTGCCAGCTACTAAAAAGAAAGTTAACTCTGTCCCAGCCGAAACCAGGACAATATGTTCTTTTTTGGAAAGCCCTTTGGGTTTTTTTCTTATTTTGGCCACGCACATGTTCTTCTGAAGTTGGCATTTTGTTCTGGATTTCCATTTTCGTGAATGGTGTTGCCTGTGTCTTGCAGCACCGTGCAAAGCCCAAAGTCTGCCCCAGTAACACTGCATGTTCATCCTGTTGGGCTGTGCCTGGATGCAGGGGCCTCTCAGTCCAGCACACAGGATTGGTCTCTTCTTTGCACGGGGCAAGGATTGCACAGGGGCCCCTTGATGAGCCCCCTAGGACAGGTCCGCAGCCCTCAGGCATGTTCTAACCTGTCTGTGTCCCCCACACTTGTGACACCCTCTGTCCTCTTGACCTTTCCCCCTACCCCAGACATGTTCAGGGTTGTTCAGCAGCCTTGAAAAGTGTTTGTGGAGGTAAACCTGCCTTTTACTTTTGTTTAAGTGCTTTCTATTCACATTTAAGCTTTAATTATTAATTTCATTAGCTCTTATTAAAGAATGTTTTCTACATTTTATACCTACTTTTTTATGAATATATACATATATTTAATTTATACAGCTTTATATATGTATATACATATATGCTATACATACACATATAAACATAATATCTATATATAATGTATCTACATATAAATAAATAATATATAGACAAATATTTGTACCTTCCTTTATATATATTTATATGTACATAAATATGTATATAAATGTATATGGTTTTATATATGAACACTTCCTGCTGCAAAGGAAAAGGGCAGCCAATCAGAGGGTACTTTGAGATCACATGGGTATGATGGTTTCAAAAAATGGCAACCAGCCAATCACAAAGCAGTATGAAAACACATGGGGAATGACAGTGTCAAAAGTGGAGGCCTCTGTCTATGTAGTGAGAGAGGGCTTCCAATTCTGACATACTTCCAGGTAAACTGGAAGGTGGTGGCTAGTCCTGGCAGTCAATTACAGGGCAATAGGAAAATACATGGAGCGTGACATTGTCAAAAATAGCAGCTACCTGCCATAAGATGGTGGCTGAAATAAATTGGAGGCCCTTATTTATTTAGTGGGAGGGGGGCTTCCTGCTCTGACATCCCTCTGGGGTAAACAGGAAGGGGTGGCTGGTCCTGCCAGCCAATCACAGGGCCTGAGAACACATTGGGTATGATTGTGTCAAAACCAGCAGTCAGCCAATCACAAAGCAGTATGAAAACACATGGACTATGAGGTTTTCAAAATGGTGACTTCCTGCCATAAAATGGTGACTGAAATAAAATTATGCCCCCCCTTATATGTAGTAGGGACAGACTTCCACGCCCTTATACCATGTGACCAGAAAAGGGGAGGGACTTCCAGGGCATGTGGAAAACATGACTGCCTGCAGGGGGCAGAGCTTCTGCTGGAAGCTGGGGGCATGGCCCCTGTCACTTCTTATCAGTGGTCTTTATACTCCTTCTATCTATCTGAACAGTAGAAACATTTATTCATTATTTCTTTTTTGAATGAGCAATGTGCAACATCTTGGAAGAAGGAGAGATTGGGCCTCCATTGATTGTTAATAGTGAAAGGACAATCATTTTTTGTCATCAGGTCTATTTCAAATCATACTAAGAGTACTGAAAGAGGTTTCCCCTGATAGTGTTTTGCCAGACTATAAAGGAAAACTCCATTGCTCATCTGACAGACCACCTTCACAAATAAACTAATGGAGAAGAATGGACTCCACACACATTAAAGCAAGCACAATTGCTCCAATGTTCTTCTACCAACAGTCACTTATTTTAAGGTATAGTCAGGTGCTGGAAAGTTATCTATGCTGTGTCTTTTTTATGAATACAAAGATGTACTCAATTCTTAGTGCACTTTTTGTGCACTTAAGTCATTAAAAGTTTAATAAGGCTTTCTTAATAGTCCTCATCTGCAAGCAAGCTGAATAAAGGTAGGGAAAGTTAGGAGAGCTCATGCTTTCTTTCGGTAATTTTCTTAGAAACTCCTTATTGTAGAATTTGGTCTTCATTGTGCCCATGTTCTTGCCAACAGAGGCACAGCAGAAATCATACAAAGAAAAGCAAATCTCACTCCTGCTAAGCTTCTACTACAGAAGCAAAAGTCAATGTCTTGTTCAAAAGTTGGTATATAATTACTGACATTCAGAGAATTTTGCAAAATGGCAAGAAGTGCCTTGCCATGAGAGTGATATTTGAGTATTCTGGTCAGCATGGGAGGACTTCTACAAAACACTCTTAAGTATAATTATCTTTAAGATATGCCATTTGTACTACCTGAGGATCAGACACAGTTGACACAATGGTGATAATTCTGCTGTGAGAAGTAGTTAAACACTAAGGCACATAAAGTGAGAAAGATTAAAACTACAGCCAAATTTTTCAAAAGTAAGCAGATAAATAAAAATGTTATATCAAAGCTGTACATTTAACTTTAGACTCCTACATTTGAAGGGTTTAGTTTGAGAGCCTTTGGCATGTTCAAAACAGAGAGCCTGTGACAGACTTGTGATTAGCCCATTGCTATCTCCTGGTTAAGCCATGATGCTTTTCATTCTGTTCAGTGCTCTCCTTCGCTGTCAAAGGCCAGGCTTATTGCCTTACAGAGAACATGGCTGTACTGCTGGTATTAGCTTTCAGCAATCCTTGTGCTACCAGCAACAGCTTCCAACTCTGAATGGTAGCTAGAAAAATTCCAGGGACCGTGATATGGTTTCCTTGGACCCTGAAAAGCCCAGCCGTGGTGAGCTCTGAGACAACTGCAAAAATGCCATGACCATTATCACCAACACAGTTTCAATAAAAGTAATCCCCATATTTAAGATTCCTTAACAAATTTAAAAAAAAAAAAAAAGTGTGTGTGTGTATATATATCCTGAAGATCAAGATGGGTTTTTTCCTTTTAATTTTTGAGTGTCCACCACTGCTGGTTTATGCAATCCTAAAGGATAGGTCTGAGCAAAGAATATCTTCTCTCACTGCACAAGGAGTCAAGGAAACAACAATAATTTTCCCCAGTTCCCTCCCTGAAGCTAGTAATTGAGCCAGAGGTGATAGCAGCTATCCTAAGAGGTATAACCAAGATTATTAGCCCTGAAAAAAGAAATTCACAGAATACACAGAACTAGAGATGTCTAGGTCATCATGCTTCCTCTTAAATATGTCTCTTCTCATACACTCTTAAAGTTAAGACCCATGAAGTGTAGCAAAACAAATTCTATCAACCCAAAGATGTGATGAGATGATCCTAAAAGGAAGACGATAAGGAAGCACTGCCATCTATAGATTGTATACTATTTACAGACTGCAGAGAAAAAAACAACTGGATGATTTTATTATAGGGAAGAAAAGATTTTCAATATTTAAGCAATGTGCTGCACAGCTCAAAATATCAGTGGCTGCAATATGTTTTCAAATACTCTTTATCTGGAAGAATAATGTACATTGGTCCCCATTTTTACTAAGTGTCGGTGTCCCGGGGCTCCCACTGTGGAAATGCTGCACTTTCAATAAAGCCAAAGCTTTCACTTGCTGAGTGTTGTGCCTCGCCCCTGAGGGATCCGCACCTGCTTTTCACGCATAACACCTACTCTGTTTGAATGGCAATAAATTAAATTAATTTCCCCAAGTCGAGTCTGTTTTGCATGTGATGGTAATTGGTAAGTGATCTCCTTGTCCTTATCTCGACCCACGAGCTTTTTGTCATACTTTTCTCCCCCTGTCTTGTTGATGGAGGGGGAGTGATAGAGCAGCTTGGTGGGCACCTGGCAGCTAGCCAAGGTCAATCCACCACACCATCTCTTCTCTGGACAAGTGTTCTCAATATTAGGGTTTTATTAAACTTACAGCAATAAATAGTATAAAACATTAGGATATTATTAATCAGGGTAGTATAGAAAGTTTGAGCAACACTATAAATATCATTGTAAAAGCAGTCTGAAGGACCTGTTTTCATGAAGGGCCCAAACATCTTCATATGCGTGTCATGCTAGAGTGTACATACTGGGCTGGACCTCGGTGGGACTTGCATTGGAGGTATTTGAATTTCAAACACAATTATTTAAAGTATTCCAGAGTCCTCTTTTCAGTGTCCTAAGTCCTTTGGAACTTTAATATAACTCACACATCTGCTAATATAATGGTATCTGTATTAGGACCATTCTTTTACAAACAGGATTAAATAGTGAAATGATTGAACAACAAATCACCTCCTACTCCCCCTCCCCCATGTTTTTCTTATACAAATTATTATTACAAATGTCATTACTTTTGACATCTTGTTATTCCTATGTGTAAGGCGCAAGAAGACTTTATTACGGTAACCCAGAATAGTTCGCCTCCCCCATTCGAGTATGTAGAGTCCCAAGCACATCTTATCTCATTGTCATGGTAACCTGGGGTAGTTCGCTTCCCCCCATCTGCAACATACCTTTGCACGGCACCAACGTGAAGGCCAGCTGCAGATCTCGGAATTCGGACAACAGCACCTGCATTACATCAGCGAGTTCGCTAATGAGAAAAACAAGACATTGCATATGTATGATATGTTAATCAGCACAAGTTTTATTATCCACCCCTGCGGTGCTTTCCTTTGAGCTTCACTCCCCAGCAGGGTTCCACTGCATTGGGTCCCCATTTGATTAGCGTTGGTGTCCTGGGGCTCCCACTGTGGTAATGCTACGCTTTCATTAAAGCCAAAGCTTTCACTTGCTGAGTGTTGTGCTTTGTCCCTGAGGGATCCGCACCTGCTTTTCACTCATAACACTATGAAACACACACTAGTGGCAGGCCTGCTACCAAAATTGCAAGAACAATGTAATATTTTCGTGCCATATCTAATTACAGTCAAACCATGAATAACAAACTCAGCATTCAACACAAGAACATTAGAATCAAATAATTTCTTCAGTGTTAGAACACAGTCACCTTCAAATCTTTAACTCACAAATGAAATATTATCTAAAAAATATACAACCCTTAATCTTGTCTGTCATTTCAGGCCAATAGGAGTTGACTTTTCCAACCTGCATTATTGCACAGAGCAGGGAGAATTAATCTGAATGAAAATGTCTCTGAGAAATGCTGTCATTGCCTCATACACAATAACAGCCAGATTCATACTTCCAGTCACTTTCTGCACATAAGTAAAACAAGAGCTTATCAAATCTAATGGAGTTGTCCACAGATGTTGGGGCACATGTACGACAACTATTATCAGCTGGAAAAGAAATTGTAACAAGAACAGTCTTGCTAATGGATGATATTTTTTTGCCTCTACTGTGACAGTTCTTCAAAATTAAGCAAATTTTTAGACATGGAAGTTTAAATTTTGTTAAAATAAAAAGGCATTAATCCTAGATTGGACAGGTCCTACTGCTGTGAAACTGCGTGTGATAATAAAAATAGGATAATAACAAATATTATTAATAATAATATACTTGACAAAAATAATTTGAGTAGCCAATAGGAATTAGATAACAATGCACATGGTTAAGAAGCATCAGGAAAATGAGTAGGCAAAATAGCTAAAATGAGGTATAAAACATTCTTTTGAGCTATCATTTGCAGATGTTTCAGATGCTTGGTTACCATGTTCTACCTGGCTGTTTCAAAAGATACACAATATAAACAAGATAGTCTTATTAAAAAAATCTGCTTTGATTTTGGTAATAAAAAAAATCCCATTGATTTCATTTTAACTAAACCAGTAGCTTTCTGAAATAATTTCAGTGTCTCAGGTCAGATAAATCTAGCAAAAGCAATAAGTGTTAATTGGGGTCTATTTAATGTCTCAAAAATTAAAAGTTCATATTAAAGATACCTTTCATCCAGTTTACAATTTCAGTCTGTCTTGATTTTTGCCTCTGTAATTTAAGATATGATCCAATGATAACTAAAACTAACAGAGTTTTTAAAAATTTACTTCAGTGTATGGGTCAGTCATTAAGTCATACAGTCCTTTTCTTGCCGTGAAGCTTTAGGATCACCTCTTAATGAGCATGATAAGCATCTGGTATATGTTACTCTTGGGCACCACAAGCAGCTGATCCGAGAGTAGCATAAACCACATGCTCACTTGCCCTCCTTTTTCACCCCAGTCTCTGAAGAAAATATCCCATTCATTTTAGGTACAGAAATATTGTATTGTGAATTGCAGCTGAACTAAAATAATCTTTTCTTAAACAACACTCCAAAAACATGTCAAAAATATTTTGTATCATTTGTACACTAAAACTCCACATAGAATTTATTAATTCTTTTCAGTCTACAAAAAATGTAATTGGAATTAAACATTAATTAGTTAAAAAAGAAGGAAACTATTTGAGTTTCTTAACTGGTTCAGAGTGGATATAATTTCAATTCCATTTTTTAAATTCCAGTTAAGGGATAAAAAAATAAGTTAGTTCCAAAATAAACCAATTTTTTTTCTGGATACCCCACTGCAAGATAAACTCTTCTGTCAACATCTGCAAATTCTAATTCTATCTATCTCAGGAGAGAAAAGCACCAATAATTCTAATCTGAAGTTGATTTTCAGATAAAGAGCTATTGCTATCATAGTCCCGCAATCTCTAGAGACATGCCTGAGCAATGGTTTGGCATGGTACTGACCAGTACCAATTCACTTCCCACTTGCAAGTATATCACTGTAGTGATCCTGACCAGAAACCACTGTACATTGAGGAGTTAGTGATCCACATAACTGTTAACCTGAGTAAGCCCAGGCCTGTGCTGTGCTGCACATACAGTGTGGCCTTCAGGCCTGTGTTGTCCTGTGCATTTTCCTTGGCTGCAGGATAAACCTTGCCAGCTAATGGTAACAGAGGAGCCTGCAGGCAGCTCTCACATGGTACCCATGATTATGCCACCTGTGTGACCTTGTCTTTATCTAAAAGTGCAGCAAGACATTCTCATGCACATATCCTTTCTGTTTGACAGTAGAAATTATGAACAGAGTTGTTTTCTTCTAACAAAACCCTATAGTAGATCAAATGACCAAAATGGGGTTACCCTTTCTATGGATGGGGTCTGCATAGTGTGCTGCACCCTGATAGAAGGCCCATTCGATGCTGCACAACTGAGGGTTCCCAGCATCTAAAGGGTTATAAGATTATCTATGCTATTGTCTCTTTCTTTATAGTTTTAGCTCTAATAAATAGCATTTTAAATGATACTTTACAGAGTCTGAGTGCCATCCTTACTGGGATCGTAATGAACCAGCACCTCCTGGTGCAAAAGAATCACTCAGCATAGCGCTATAGGTATGTGTGTCACAAGGGAAGCCACACCAGTAACACTGTATCTGCTACACCGTGTAGGTAAAGTACTTTGTTCATCTTACAGCAACATCTTCTTACAAGTGATGGCCAGAAGAGCACTCTGAGGTACAGGGCAAACTTCCCTGGCCGGGGAGAACACATAACTTGTCCAGGCAGTGGACCTAGGGCTCGCTGATCCATGGGTTCAGGCTCAGAAATGTTCTGAAAGCTCAAATAGCAAAACTGAGTGCTCTCTGCCAAGCTGTAGAAGTTCATGGTCCTGGCTGCAGTGCCCACTTGTTCATCATATTAAAACATTAGTGGTCAATAGCAGAAATCAAAAAAGAACCATCCCCACAGTAAGAGAAGAGATTAAGTATTGTTTGCGAGTGGAGATGGGCAAGGGAATGGGAAGCAATTTCTAGTACAGTAACAAAAATTGCTTCTTTAGTCAGACCTAAACACTTGGCCTTATATTTTTCCTATTTTTTTTATCGGTGGCAGGAAGCTTTGCTAAACAGCTATCTAAATAATGAAAGCAGCATTAGCCAAGATTCTGCTCCCTGCCAGTGCCATTGAATGGTTGCAGGATTCACTGCTATTCACTGAGCACTGGTAGAGATTTTGGAAGGTGCCAAATGCCGCCCCTTCCCACCCTATAAAATGTTTTAGCAATGAATAAACATGAAAATAATCATACCATATTATAAGGAACAAAGGAAAAGAGTACAAAGGGAAAGGAATGGGGGTTTTATTTTTTTACTATTATTAATGATAATGAAATTAAGTAATAAATAATCCAAAGTATTAGTAAAAAGTAATGTAAGTGACAATATAGTTGTTCCACGGCTACTTTTTTCCAATTATATTCTTCAGTCCTGCTTGATTTATAAATAAAGCCATATTCTCAATTGCTCTCTTGTATAACCCCAGTCTAGATGCCGAGAGTAAAGGTGGGCCCATTCTTTTCTTGTAATAAAGATTTTTCAGGATAAATTGTACCCTCAGATAGAGCTCTGCAAACTTCTTTTCCAGTGAAATTGTGACACCCATGCAAACCCCTTCTTTTCTCCCTTTACAGCAGTGATTTGTAGAGCTGTCATTTGTTGAAACTCGGTTAGTAATTCTGTTAGTGATACATGGGAAGAAATAGGACTTATTAACAACAATAAAACAGCAACAAAAATATTTTTAAAATCACCAGAAATGATTGAATAGCTTCAGGAAAGTATTTTTTCTAGCAGAAGTACCAGATTTACAGGCACTTTTCAAAGCAGAGAAAAAGCATCCTTTCAAACACTGAACAGGTCTACTTTTAAAACTCAGTGTTTCAGAAGGTGTGAACTCCAGATCTGCCTAATCCAAGGTTCAGGTTTCTGTTTCTTCTGCAAGCATTAAAATTTTCAGACATTCTGTTGCAAGCTACATGCTCCAAAAACATGTCTGTCACATAGTGAACTTGAAAAGTGCACATTGACCTTCATAACATGCAGGTACAACTGAAACCATAATCTGTTTTAAACATTACCTTTAAAAAAAAAATACATTTGACAATGCCATCAAGAATTTGATTAGGATATTTCACAGGTAATAACTTTTAATCTTCTAATTCAATCATCCATTAAATGGAGTCCTCTGTGTGTTTACCAAAGCATTTTTAATTGGGCTTTTCTTTTCAAATAGTATTTCTCTCAAAGAGTCACTCACCCTCAGAAAGGTCCTACTGAGTCCCCCCATTTCAGAGTCCATACCATGGTTTGTCAATAGTCGCATAATGATAATCATAGCCTTGATCCATATACACTAAAAGCAACAAAAACCTAGGACAAACATGTATCCAAAGCTTGCCAGTGCATCCATTCTGCCACAGTAAATGGCTATCCAAAATAGAACCATCAAAATCCATACATCCACAACCCAGAATATAATGTACTTCATGCAGGTTCCCTCTAGAAAATGTCAGGGCCCTGATGGCACCCCCCTTCAGGCATTTAGTTGGTAAATTAAAGAGTTTAGCTGGCTGAGTCCAAGGTCAGCTCTTATGCTGATAAGAGCTGTGGTGAAGAAAGCTGGAAGTGAGTCCCTTCTTTCTCTTGGGAGACACTTTCCAGCTGCAGCTTTACTGCTGGCTTCGGTCTGTGCAACACTGCAGCTGTGCAGCAGCTGGGTCTCCGCCCAGTCTCGCACTTCTGCAAGTCTTATGGGGGCTGGGCTTCCTAGCTTGGCCTTGGACCTGCCTTGTCACTATGGCCTTGCCAGATCACTGGGCTGTGTCTGACCCTGATCACCTTCTCTGGCCCTGATCCTGTCCCAGACTTGTCACTCCACATCCTGCCTCCTTGTTGGTGAGGCCACTGCTCCCACCTGCCTAGTTATTGTGCTCAGCTCCCAGTTCACCTTCCCTTGCAGGGCAGCCTGCCCTCGCTGCACCCTGACAGAAACAAGGTGGGTGAAACCAAGCAACTGTTAGGCACTATATATAGAAAGAGAGTTTCCTCAATGTGACATCTCTCTCTTTTCTGCAGTTGAAGCAGCAGAAAGTATTACTGAAATTTTGCATAGGCATAAAAATCTCCATAAATCAGGGCATAAATTAAGCTCTTCAATTGCTAAAGCAAACTGCAATACACACAGACTTTATGCCATGATTATTTAGAAAGTCCAGGAAATGCTGTCTCCAGTAATTTTTTACAGAGCATTGTGGTTTAACCCCAGCCGGCAACTAAGCACCACACAGCCGCTTGCTCACTCCCCCTCCAGTGGGATGGGGGAGAGAATCAGAAAGGTAAAAGTGACAAAACTCGTGGGTTGAGATAAAGACAGTTTAATAGGGAAAGTAAAAGTTGTGCATGCAAGCAAAGCAAAATAAGGAATTCATTCACTACTTCCCATTGGCAGGCAGGTGTTCAGCCATCTCCAGGAAAGCAGGGCTCCATCATGCGTAATGGTTACTTGGGAAGACAAATGCCATAACTCCGAACATCCCCCCTTCCTTCTTCTCCCAGCTTTTTATTGTTGAGCATGACATCATATGGTGTGGAATATCCCTTTGGCCAGTTGGGGTCAGCTGTCCCGGCTGTGTCCCCTCCCAACTTCTTGTGCACCCCCAGCCTACTCGCTGGTGGGGTGGTGTGAGAAGCAGAAAAGGCCTTGACTGTGTAAGCACTGCTCAGCAGTAACTACAACATCCCTGTGTTATCAATCAACACTGTTTCCAGCACAAATCCAAAACATAGCCCCATACTAGCTACTATGAAGAAAATCAACTCTATCCCAGTCAAAACCAGCACACAGAGCTAATGTTTATCAGAGAGAGTTTCATCTTTATTCCCCTAAATATTCAGGAACTGCAGTAACAATTGTAAGTAAAGACTATGGAGTAAAAGCTTTCCTCTGCCTCATGCTAGGGAGTCCAACTGTCATTGCAACAAGTTCATGCTTAGGTTTAATTCAGTCATTTGATTTTAATCAGACAGAAAGTCTGGTGTCAAAGAACAGTACAAAGTCAGGGTTGAAATTGAGATTAGTTGCTTTGATCTTCCTTCTAGAGACAATGCTAAAAGATGTGATAAACATGCTACTGAATCATATTAAATATAGTTTGGTTCCATCTATCACTTAGAGGCAGGCAGGTTATAAACCTGTTAGGGGATTATGGGAACATGACAACATACATAGCTAAATGTGTAGAGAGACTAAGTGAAAAATTTCCTAGTGTGTTGATGTTTTTGCAAAATTAGTCATTCCAGACCAGATGGAGATGTGCTTAGTGACCACCTTAGTGAAAAACAAGTGATGTTCTTCATTACTAATGACATCCAAATTATATTAAGCAATTCACAGATAATTGATCACAACCATTTATGGGATAAAAAGATAATGAGCTTTGCAAAAAAACAATTAGAAGAGACTGTTACCCTAGCCACTGTCAAGATAAATTTAACAGGATGAGACAGCATATACTGTATTTGACATACCTTCTATAGTGAAATCTTCAGAAAAGTGGCGATCTGGGGCAAACGCAGGGCATCAGAACAGTAACTACTTGCCTTTAAAGTAATGCTGATGGAGCCCTAAAAAGACCTTAGAATAGGTAGATATCACATACAACAGAATTTCCTCATCACAGTTCCAGGAACAATTATGAGATAGAATGATTAACTTTGGGACTTATTTCATTATACTGTGATATTATCACATCTTAGACAGTACTTGCCCTATTGACCTGCTGAACCTGAAGGCACAGGCATAAGCCCTGACTGTTCCATGGGTGTCACAGTCCGTTTGGATCTCTCAAATTTACAGGACAATTTACTTTGTAAATTAAACTTTATTTTATGAGCTCATTAAAAAAAACACACATCAAACAGTGGCTCAATCCCCTTTGTACAGACTAGTCAAACATGTGAATTCACTAATTCATTACTTCATTAATTAATGAATTCTCTAACTCAGAACTTCTCTAATTCCTAACTTGTAATTCGCGCACCTATGATCAAATAGTGACCTAGCCAACAGTGAGAGTGCTCGTTCTTCCTCCTCCATCCCAGGGCAGGTGTCCCCGTATCACACTGGGAAGCACAAAAGCCTCAGCAGTCCAGCTGCTGTTGGGTCCACTTCAAAAGGTGTATTGGGTTTACATGGCAAGGTTTTGGTAGCAGGAGGGCTACAGGGGTGGCTTCTGTGAGAAGCTGCTGGAAGCTTCCCCTATGTCCAATAGAGCCAATGCCAGTTGGCTCCAAGACGGACCCGCCACTGGCCAAAGCTGAGCCAATCAGCGATGGTAGTAGCACCTCTGGGATAACATATTTAAGAAGGGGAAGAAGTTACTGCACAGCAGCAATTGCAGCCGGAGAGAGGAATGAGAATATGTGAGAGGAACAACTCTGCAGACACCAAGGTCAGGGAAGAAGGAGGGGGAGGAGGTGGTCCAGGCGCCGGAGCAGAGATTCCCCTGCAGCCCATGGTGAAGACCATGGTGAGGCAGGCTGTCCCCCTGCAGCCCATGGAGATTAATGGTGGAGCAGATATCTACCTGCAGCCCATGGAGGACCCCACGCTGGAGCAGGTGGATGCCTGAAGGAGGCTGTGGCCCCATGGGAAGCCCATGCTGGAGCAGGCTTGCTGGCAGGACCTGTGACCCCATGGGGGACCCACACTGGAGCAGTCTGTTCCTGAAGGACTGCACCCCATGGAAGGGACCCATGCTGGAGCAGTTTGTGAAGAACTGCAGCCCATGGGAAGGACTCACATTGGAGAAGTTCGTGGAGGACTGTCTCCTGTGGGAGGGACCCCATGCTGGAGCAGGGGAAGAGTGTGAGGAGTCCTTCCCCTGAGGAGGAAGGAGCGGCAGAGACAACGTGTGATGAACTGACCCAAACCCCCATTCCCCGTCCCCCTGTGCCGCTCGGGGGGAGGAGGTAGAGAACTCGGGAGTAAAGTTAAGCCTGGGAAGAAGGGAGGGGTGGGGGAAGGTGTTTTTAAGATTTGGTTTTATTTCTCATTATCCTACTCTGATTTGACTGGTAATAAATTAAATTAATTTTTTTCCCCAAGTCGAGTCTGTTTTGCCCATGATGGTAATTGCTGAGTGATCTCCCTGTCCTTATCTCGACCCATGAGCCTTTCGTTTTATTTTCTCTCCCCTGTCCAGCTGAGGAGGGGGAGTGATAGAGCGGCTTTGGTGGGCACCTGGCATCCAGTCAGGGTCAACCCACCACAAAAGGTTTTTGTGTATGCTGATGTATTTACACCTTCCAGTTTAGAAGTTTGGTCTATACCATTTCCATAAGTTAGTAGATTCTGAAGAAACTGCCAGACAATTACTATGCAGGAATGCAGGAGATGATGGCTGCAGGGGGTGAGGGTAGGGGAAAGATTGATCACTTCCATTTAAGTCTAGCTTCACAGTTTATTATCAGGTTTTGATGGTACATTACAATTGATGGTACATACTTTCAACACAGCGAGATAAGCGATAAACACATACATAAACATGCTAATAGCAAAACTAATAAAATACAACACAATAATACAATGATCATAGGATGTAATATAAGATGCAATATGCCAGTTACAGATGGTGCATATCCCATAAAAATGTCATAGCAATGATATCCAGTTTTTTCAATTTCTGTTGCGATTCTGACAATCCAGCCAGTATCATGTTTGATAGCGATAGTCACTCAGTTTTGATATATAATAGCCTTTTCATATTTGGTGATTAAACTTTCCATTTCTTCAATTTGAGAATATACTGTGTCCCATATTGGTCCTAAGGGTACGGTCCAAGTTGTAGGCCAGTATTCCACCAGCATCAATGTGAGGTTAGCTTTACGGTTTCTATAAAGTCAGCCACAAGTCTCTAGTGCCATAACATTGCACTGGCATTCGTGGCCCTCCTCTGGACCCGCTCCAACAGGTCCATGTCTGTCATGCTGGGGACCCCAGAGCTGAACACAGTACTCCAGGTGGGGTCTCATGAGAGCGGAGTAGATGGGGAGAATCACCTCCCTCAACGTGCTAGCCACACTTCTTTTGATGCAGCCCAGGATACGATTGGCTTTCTCCAGTAGTTTCCTGGACTGCTTGCAGTTCACTGTGCCGCTTTTCCAGCAGATGTCTGGGTGGTTGAAGTCCCCTATCAGGATCAGGGCCTGCAAATGTGATGCTTCCTGCAGTTGAAGAAAGACCTCTTCATCAACCTCCTCTTCTTGATTGGGTGGCCTGTAGTAGACACCAACCACAAAGTTTCCTTTGTTTGCTTGGTCTCTAATTTTCACCCATAAGCTCTCAACCTGCGCATTGCTGTTCTTCAAAGAAAGCTCCATGCAATCAATCCCATTTTTGACATAGAGGGCAACTCCTCCACCTCTCCTTCCTTGCCTGTCCCTTCTGAATAGTTTATAGCCATCAATCACAGCACTCCAGTCGTGCAATCCATCTCACCAAGTCTCTGTGATAGCAATCAGGCCGTAGTTTTCCATCTGGGCAGTGGCTACCAGCTCCTCCTGTTTGTTTCCCATGCTGTGTGCATTGGTATAGAGGCACTTCAGCTGAGCTGTAGACCACATCACCTTTTTAGAGGAACAAGCCCTAATTCCCTTGAGGCAATTCACAGGTGTTTCCCTGTTGCTTCCTAATGCCTCAGCAGCCCCTGGCTCTTCTCTAGTGCTTAGAACACCATCCCTTTCCCCTGCTAAATCTAGTTTAAAGCTCTGTTTATAAGTCCAGCCAGCTTATTGCCCAGGACACTCTTGCCCCACTTGGTCAGTTGAGCCCCGTCAGCTGTCAACAGGCCCGGTTTCTCAAAGGTATGCCCAAGATCGTAGAAGCCAAGACCTTGAGCATGGCACCAGCTACGCAGCCAGGCATTCACCTGTTCAATTTGTTTCCTTTTTCTCGAACCCCCTTCTCTGACTGGGAGGATAGAGGAGAACACCACCTGTGCTCCTGATCCCTTTAGCATCATTCCGAGAAGGAAGCTGCAGCCCATGGAGAGGAGCCTATGCAGGAGGAGGTTTTCTGGCAGGACCTGTGGCCCCATGGGGGACCCATGCTGGAGCAGTCCATTCCTGAAGGACTGTAGTCTGTGGAGAGGACCCAGGCTGGAGCAGTTTATGAAGGACTGTAGCTAATGGGAGGGACCTCATGCTGGAGCAGGGAAAAAGTGTGAGAAGGAATGAGTGGCAGAGACAAAGTGTTAAGGACTGACTGCATAAGGCATGTTTTGAGTCTGTTATGAGTCTGTTTTGCCCATGGTGGTAAGCGGTAAGCGGTAAGCGATCTCCCTGTCTTTATCTCAACCCACAAGCTTTTTCATCTTATTTTCTCCCCCTGTCCTGTTGAGGAGGGGGTGTGTGAGAGCGGCTGGGTGGGTGCCTGGCAGCCAGACAAGGTCAAACCCACCACACTGGCCAACATCATCTTACTGCATGCTGATACAGGTCATATGTGCCAGTGTGTCCCAACCATCCATGCAGCCATTTACCCAGCCATTCGATACTCAAGGTAGAGGAAAATCCTACCACATTTATACTGGCTAAGTGGTCAGCCGTATTGTTCCATTTCACCACCTGAGTGGTATTTTTCTGTTGTGCAGCTATGTGCCCTACAGCAATAGGATGGGAGTTAGCGATATTGTATATTTGTTCCCAATATTTTCTTCCCCATACATCTTGATTCCCTATTTGCCAATTGCGTTTTGCCCAATTTCCTAGCCATTGTGTAGCACCAGTCTGTATAGCAAAGGAATCGGCACAGGGCTCCGCTAATTGAGCAAAACCTTCTATTCGCTCAGTTACTGCAAGTTCATCAGCTCCAAATACAGTGGTGGCCGTTCCTTGCCGTTTACCCTGTATTTTGTGAGCACTCCCATCAGTAAACCAGACACCATCTGGTTGACGGGGGTTGAATTCAGGAGTATCCTGGATAGGAGAGCACAGAGGCTCTGTGTATTCAGTGGGCATTCCTATATGCTCCACAACTTCAGTAACTTTATTCTCTTTAGTCAAGCCATCTGTGGTTACACGATGATGGATATACAGTGCCCACCTTTGTACAGTGGTCTTGTGCTACACATAAAGGTAGTGGTTTACCACCAAGAACAGGCTTAAGAATAGGTATTGGCACGTGTAATTTTATACTTCTTCCCTGAGTCAAAGGTTCAGTTGCTACTAGCCCTTCATAAGCTGCTAATAGCACCTTTTCAAAAGTTGAGTAATCGTGCTGAGCATTCTGCCATGATTTGGAGCCAAAAGTAATAGGGAGTTCCTTGTGTGGTGGGTTGACCCTGGCTGGATGCCAGGTGCCCACCAAAGCCGCTCTATCACTCCCCTCCTCAGCTGGACAGGGGAGAGAAAATAAAACGAAAGGCTCATGGGTCGAGATAAGGACAGGGAGATCACTCAGCAATTACCATCATGGGCAAAACAGACTCGACTTGGGGAAAAAAATTAATTTAATTTATTACCAGTCAAATCAGAGTAGGATAATGAGAAATAAAACCAAATAAAACACCTTCCCCCCACCCTCCCTTCTTCCCAGGCTTAACTTTACTCCCGAATTCTCTACCTCCTCCCCTCCCAGCGGCGCAGGGGGACGGGGAATGGGGGTTGCAGTCAGTTCATCACATGTTGTTTCTGCTGCTCCTTCCTCCTCAGGGGGAGGACTCCTCACACTCTTCCCCTGCTCCAGCATGGGGTCCCTCCCATGTGAGACAGTCCTTCACGAACTTCTCCAATGTGAGTCCTTCCCATGGGCTACAGTTCTTCATGAACTGCTCCAGCGTCGGTCCCTTCCATGGGGTGCAGTCCTTCAGGAACAGACTGCTCCAGTGTGGGTCCCCCATGGGGTCACAAGTCCTGCCAGCAAACCAGCATGGGCTCCTCTCTCCACGGGGCCACGGGTCCTGCCAGGAGCCTGCTCCAGCATGGGCTTCCCACGGGGCCACAGCCTCCTTCGGGCATCCACCTGCTCCAGCATGGGGTCCTCCATGAGCTGCAGGTGGATATCTGCTCCACCGTGGACCTCCATGGGCTGCAGGGGGACAGCCTGCCTCACCATGGTCTTCACCACGGGCTGCAGGGGAATCTCTGCTCTGGCGCCTGGACCACCTCCTCCCCCTCCTTCTTCCCTGACCTTGGTGTCTGCATAGTTGTTTCTCTCACATATTCTCACTCCTCTCTCCAGCTGCAATTGCTGCTGTGCAGTAACTTCTTCCCCTTCTTAAATATGTTATCATCACAGAGGCGCTACCACTGTTGCTGATTGGCCCGGCCTTGGCCAGTGGCGGGTCCATCTTGGAGCCGGCTGGCATTGGCTCTATCGGACATAGGGGAAGCTTCTAGCAGATTCTCACAGAATCTACCCCTATAGCCCCCGCCCCCTGCTACCAAAACCTTGCCACGCAAACCCAATACACCTTGGAACTGGTAGACCTTTGTTGCCATAGTCCCCACCAATATCCCTTCTCTCCCACCTGGATATGTAGTGAGAGGGGCCACATAGTGTGGATGGGTGCCAGTGACTGATATGCAGCTACGTTTTCCTTTAAAAACTCCAGGGCTTCTTCATGTTGTGAAGTCCATTCCCAGACTGTATTTTTCTTTAGTAAGTTATAGAGTGGTTGTGCTATTATACTAAATCCTGAAATATGTGCCCTCCAACATCCTAAAGTCCCTAGCACAGCACGTATCTCCTTATTCTTGGGGATGGGTAACTGTTGGGTTTCTTGTAGCACCTCAGCAGGGACTGGTTTTCTCCCACCCATCCATCTGAATCCCAAAAAGGTTACTTCCTGACTGGGTCCTTGTTTCTTTTCTTTTTTCCTTTTTTGCTACCCCAATTGACTGTGGGTGTGTTATAATAGTGTCCATAGCCTGTTTCACAGGTTTGCAGAGTGGCCACCTATTAATACATCTGTATACTGCACCACATTAGTCACCATTAGCCATTAGGTTTCTTTACAGGCCATATAGGAGAATTGTAGGGGGAATGAGACCTGGCAATGATTCCCCATTATTCCAGCTCTTTTATCAGTTCAGTAACAGGATGAATAGCATCAGAAGGTAACTTGTACTTTGGAATATTAACTCGCTTGCTATGGGAGCATTTGTTTGCAACAGATTAACAGTCAGGGATGCATTCGTACTAGGTAAACTATGGGGCAAAGGGGGTGGTGTCCCTATTTCCCACTTTCCTCATGAGTTTACCCAGAACTGACCCTTCAATTAATCCATATCTAATATATCGTGGGGACCTAAAAGTAAGGTCAGGTGGACTGTTCATCCATTAGACAGAATTAGTTTAGCCCAGACCAGTGGGTGGGTAGTGATTTGCCTATTAATGCCTACAATAGAAACTAATTGCTTGCTAAATGGAGGCTGTCCTTTGTAAGTGTCCTTATCTACCATCGACATTTAGGCTCCTGTGTCAATGAGGAATGCTGTAAAGTAGCAATCATTAACTGTGACCATCATCATAAGGACTTGGATCCTTAGCAGTGGGAGTAGCGGCTGCAAGTACTTCCACTGAATCAAGCCCCGACCCTGGTTTCCCCCATATCAGGTTCAGTGCTGATAGATTCCAGTATCTCCCCAAGCTCACATCCCTAACATCCTCTGGCTCCCTAGTCATTATCTGTTTAAATTGTAAGGTGTCACCCCCATCTCCTGATACAAATCCCAGAGGACTGTCATGAGGAGTTAATGAGGGAAACCCAGCCAATTGCCATAGAACCGGAGTTGGCAGCTCATTTAACTGACTGGAGAGAGTCCTTTATCTAAACACATTTTCCATAATTTCTTATGCTCAGTAGTGACTTTTGGCATTTGCCTTTTGTATAGAGACAGGCTGTCTCTTTTCCATTACATTTACTTTAGCTGAGATCCTCCCCTGGTTTTTATCTAGTGGTGCATATAGTGGTAAATCTGCTAGCATATGTTGAAGGACGTCTTGGAAAGTAATGCCATTTAAGCCTCTTTTAATGGCTAAGACTAATGATTTCAATGCTCCCACAGTTCCCCTTACTATGGGGCAGAGGTATCCTGGCTCACAAATCACCTCCCAGGGATTTTGTTCTGTGGGAGGGGGTTGTTTGGCACCTGAGGCAACAGGTGCTACTCTTTCCAATTCAGCTAAAATAGCAGCTTTCAGCAAGGCAGTTTGTGGACTGGCTACCAAGTTTCAGGACCATGTACTTTTCTCCTGTGGTCAGTAGGATGTTGTTCTGGTTTAGCCCTGGTAGGCAGCTAAGCACCACACAGCTGCTCGCTCGCTCCCCCTGCAGTGGGATGGGGAAGAGAATCAGAAGGGTAAAGTGACAAAACTCGTGGGTTGAGATAAAGACAGTTTAATAGGGAAAGCAGAAGTTGTGCACGCAAGCAAAGCAAAACAAGGAATTCATTCACTACTTCCCATTGGCAGGCAGGTGTTTAGCCATTTCCAGGAAAGCAGGGCTTCATCACATATAACGGTTACTTGGGAAGACAAACACCATAACTCTGAATGTCCCCTCCTTCCTCTTTCTTTCCCTACAGCTTTTATTGCTGAGCATGACATCATATGGTATGGAATATCCCTTTGGCCAGTTGGGGTCAGCTGTCCCGGCTGTGTCCCCTCCCAACTTCTTGTGCACCCCCAGCCTACTCGCTGGTGGGGCGATGTGAGAAGCAGAAAAGGCCTTGACACTGTCTAAGCACTGTTCAGCGATAACTAAAACACTGGTGTGCTATCAATGCTTTTTTTGTCACAAATCCAAAATATAGCACCATATAGAATAAAATAGAATAGAATAGGAGTAGTTTAGTTGGAAGGGACCTACAGCGATCATCTAGTCCAACTGCCTGACCACTTCAGGGCTGACCAAAAGTTAAAGCATATTATTAAGGGCATTGTCCAAAGGCCTCTTAAACACTGACAGGCATGGGGCATCGACCACCTCTCTAGGAAGCCTGTTCCAGTGTTTGACCACCCTCTCAGTAAAGAAATGCTTCCCAATGTCAAGTCTGAACCTCCCCTGGCGCAGCTTTGAACCATTCCCACGCATCCTGTCACTGGATCCCAGGGAGAAGAGACCAGCACCTCCCTCTCCACTTCCCCTCCTCAGGAAGCTGTAGAGAGCAATGAGGTCGCCCCTCAGCCTCCTTCTCTCCAAACTAGACAAACCCAGAGTCCTCAGCCGCTCCTCACAGGACATGCCTTCCAGCCCTTTCACCAGCTTTGTTGCCCTCCTCTGGAGGCATTCAAGGACCTTCACATCCTTCTTAAATTGTGGGGCCCAGAACTGCACACAGTACTCAAGGTGAGGCCGCACCAATGCTAAATACAGCGGGATAATCACCTCTTTTGACCGCCTGGTTATACTGTGTTTGATGCACCCCAGGATGTGGTTTGCCCTCTTGGCTGCCAGGGCACACTGCTGACTCCTATTGAGCCTGCTGTCAACCAGCACCCCCAGATCCCTTTCTGCAGGGCTGCTCTCCAGCCACTCCTCTCCCAATTTATACTTGTGCCTGGCATTACTCCGTCCCAGGTGCAGAATCCGGCATTTGTTCTTGTTAAATTTCATGCCATTAATCATTGCCCAATACTCCAGTCTATCTAGATCCCTCTGCAAGGCCTCTTGTCCCTTAAGAGTGTCAACAGCACCTCCCAGTTTGGTATCATCATATGAACTACTATGAAGAAAATTAACTATCCCAGCCAAAACCAGTACAGACGTACAGTGCATCCCCAGTGCAAAGCACAAGTCCATAAGGGATTTCTAATATTTGGCCCCATGGTATCTAGTAATATTCCTGGACCTAATGCTAATGACTGAGCTTCAGCTGGGGTAAGGTGGAGCTGGTTGGCTGTCCAGATTTGTGCTAGCCAGTCCACGGGTGTTTCCCCTTGGTTAGCTCCGTATCTCCTCTCCCGATCTCTTAATTCTAAGGCAGTAAACCGTCTAGTAGTTGCTGTGGAGGGAAGCGGGGTTTGTGCCCCCGTGAGTGTGCTCTGTTGTTCAGTCTTGATTACTGGTTCCAAGAGGGCAAGGGGCAGGGAATCATCCCTGTTATCACCTGGCCCTGAAGGGAGAGGATCAGGGTCCAATTGTTTCCAGATACCCCCATCCCATTCATCATCATACATGGCACAATAAACTTAAACTGAGTCTACCATAGTGGTTTCCAGCAACCTCCTCCTGCGCCCTTCAGCTTCTGCAATTATCTGGGGCTGAAGTTTTGACTCAAGCAATTTATTTTGAATTTCTAATTGTCTGCACTTTACCTCCCAAGTATTCCATCCATTTTCCTTTTCCTCATTTTCCATTTTCAGTCATACAATCTTCCCCTTCAACTCATCAATCTTATCCATTGCTGCTCTAAGACAATTGCCAAGTAGTCATCACATAGCATGTTTCCCTTTTCCCTTAACTTACAAAAAGGCCACCGTCAAACTCATGCCAGATATTATCAGCATACATGCAGTGGCTCTCAACCCAGGACGAATCCCACTTGGGGTTTCTCCATCCCTCATTCTTAAATTTATCTCCCTGTTGTTGCCACTCACTTTGACTGAATGACACTTCTCCCAGCATACCTCAGGCCTTAGCATGAACTGTGTGTTAGGCCAAAACCCGAGCAGGAGTTGAGTGAACAGTCACAATGGATGAGTGTCCCAGCTACTCATCTTCATCTGCTTATTCTGATCCTGTCTTTAGTGCTATGGGAGTTCCTGTTGCTTATTAAAGAATTTCCCTGTCTACGAGAATGTGATGGGGACTAACATACTAATGAAGTAACACCTTTTAGGTCTAGTAGAGAAATTACAGTAAACAGAACTGGAATCATCCTTTATTATAGTTCTGTTGATTTTACTTGATACACAGCAAGACAGGATCTCCCCCAATGTGCTTAGGCTGTCATTGAATGAATAAAATTTAAGCCTCATACTACCAAAGTTCTAAATACAGTCTACATTGCAATACAAATAAGTTTGATTCCTGAGAGTCAGACAACTGTCATTCTTATGGAGTCTAAACTGTATAGTTTTCCACTTGGAAAACTGTGTTCCAACTGTAAATTGTTAGAGAAAAAAACATTCTCAGCAGTGCACAGTTTACCAAAAATTGCTTGCACTGGACAACAGCCAGTCATTCTGAATTCTTTAAGAGCTCATATTGTAGAATTATTTATCCTTCATATTAAGAAATCTATAGGAAAAAATTGCTGCTCGAGGCTTCATATCTCCCAGGAGTCATCAATCTTGTATGGATGATTTTCTTGGTGTTTTTTAGCCCCCCCAAAGTATCTAAGTTAATGACTGTCAAGAATAGTGTGCTGATAGTGTCAGTAGCCATGAGAATTTCAGTAATTATCTTATGTGAATGGATAATGTATATTCTTTTTAAAAATATAATTTCATGTATTTTAATTGTTACAGGCAATCTATGAATTATTGCAATCTTTACAATTGATTCTTATTTTGTTAAATTTTATTGACACAGTTCTTATGCATGGTTGCCTTTCTTCATCTATGTTACCCAATTAGCTTGTTCTTGAACGTGTACGCTGAACCTGATAGATCCCTGAAAAGGATTTCCCTGGCTGTGTAATTTTTTTCTTCACTGGGAAGTTAAGTATTGTCTTTGCTATAATGCCATTAGTGCTCCAAGACACTGAACTGAAAGGTAATGGTCCTTTTTTCCCCTCAGACTGGCTGCCCTGTCAACAATTCACAAGCTGATGCACAAGTTAGCATAACTCATCTATTGTTAACATGACATGCAAACTTAATTCTAGTATATGGTCCTAACTCTTGTAACAGTTCCCTCTCTTAGAAAGGGATGGACATATACTCTCATAATTACAGGAGAGAATCCATAGAGTAGCTTACCCTGCTACAAGGAAAGCGTTACATAAAAAGCTTTTACTCTCAGGTCTTAGAGCTATATAAGTAAATGTGGCATCAGTAGGAGGTCAGTGGTTATTTCACATCTGTGTGTTTTTAAATAAGGGTGATCAAAAGTAAGTAGCTGCTTCCTTAAAAGTACCTGTTTACTTGTTCTTCCAGTGCAGAATATAAAACCAACAAATGAAACTAGGAGGAACTGGATTCAAAACAAATAGAAAGAGGTCATTCTTCCTGCCAGAGGTACTAGAGCTATGAAATGCCCTGCCAAAATATGCCATCATGCAAAACATTTATTTGGTTTCAAGGGAAGAGTGGACAAGTACTTTAAATATATATCCATTAAGGATCTCTAAATATATAAACCACATCAGATTCAGGAAGTTCCCCTGAGATTAAAACAGTATGAGGCTTGGGAAAGTGTTTTGCACCAGAGGGAGGTGCGCAGGGTGTGAGAGAGAGGGAGGGAGAGATGGTGCAGGGTTCTTTCTGGATCTTAATAAGAAAGGCCCGACAACAAATGGCTTAATAAAATAGCTGTTTTAATAAGTTAGAATAAAAAGATGAATATAGATAGCGAGTAAATCTTTCATCCCTTCAGATGCTGGGAACCCCGCATTCATGCAGCATTGGATGAACACTGGATGGATTTTCCCACAGCACGCTGAGCAGATTCTGTTTGTGGAGAGGTTCCTTCTCCCACCCATACTCTGGTGATTTTTAATTTGTGTAACAAACAGAATCATATATCTTCTCCTGACAGGTTGGAATGTTGTATCTGTCATAACATACACCAGCGTGCAGCACAGGCTGACATGGGACACTCCAGCAGATTCGCCTTGCAGTAGCTACTCGTGCTAACATATGGGCTTCTCAAGCCTTAAGTACAAGGCCCAATAGAGCAGACATGGCCTATTCCAGATCACTAGCTCCTCAAATACAATGTCTTCCACAAGGCTCCCAATACAAAGAGTACCTGGGAAAAGTATCAAGTGTGTTTGCCCTGTTATTACTTTTCCTAGGCATCAGAGATGCCTAGATGATTAGAGGGCTGGAGCACCTCTCCTCTGAAGACAGGCTGAGAGAGTTGGGATTGTTCAGCCTAGAGAAGAGAAGGCTCCAGGGAGACCTTATTGGGGCCTTTCAATATATAAAGGGGGCTTATAAGAAAGATGGAGAGAGACTTTTTACCAAGGCCTGTAGTGACAGGACAAGGGGCAATGGTTTTTAAATGAAAGAGGGCAGATTTAGATTGGTCATAAGGAAGAAATTTTTTACGATGAGGATGGTGAGGCACTGGAACAGGTTTCCCAGAAGAAGTTGTGGATGCCCCATCATTGGAAGTGTTCAAGGCCAGGTTGGACAGGGCTTTGAGCAACCTGATCTAGTGGAAGGTGTCCCTGCCAATGGCAGGGGGGTTGGAACTAGATAATCTTTAAGGTCCCTTCCAACCCAAACCATTCTATGATTCTATTCTATGATTCTATGATCTGTTCAAGGGCTACTGTTGCAGACAGGATATGGAACTGGCAGGAGCTCACATATAGTTTTCATGTTCTAATCCATCATCCAGGTCACTAAGGATATCGAATAGCACTGGATTCAGGGTAGATCCCTGCAGCTGTATCCCTGCACTTTAGCTCTCTCTTTTTTGGCAGTGAATTCTAGAGTAACACTGGAGTACACATATTAAAAATAGTTTAATCTGGACTATGCCTACATACCTTGTGAGTATATCATATGACAATATCAAAATATCACTATATTAATATCAATATATTACATCTACTGCTTTTCCCCTACTAAAATGCTTCTTGCGTTGTCACAGAAGGAAATTATATTGGTTTGACATAATTCATTTTTTATAAACTCATGTTGACTGCTTTCTTTGGTTTCTCTTAGATTCAAATAGCTTCTTTGGTCATTTTCTACAGACTTTTCCCTGGGGACTGAAGATAATGGCAGTTGATCTATAATTCTCCAGTTCTTTCTTTAATTTCCTTTTTAAATATAGATAATACATTTGTTCATGTTCATTCTTCCATTGCCTCACTAAATCTTCACAGGTCCTCAAAGCTAATTACCACTGGCTCTGAGACTGCTATAGACACTTCTTCAAGTACAGACAAACTCTAGTTTCAGATCAAGCTGATTTGAAAACACCTAACCCACCTAAGTACTAATGTGTTCTTTCCCTGTTACATGCTGAGGTGTTATCCTTTGAAGTGAAGTACTAATTATGCTGACTTTCTGATTGTAGTTGAAGTCTTTGATAAAGATCAGTATCAAAAAGATACTAACTTTAGCCTTCTCAACTTTATGTGCCAGTAATTTTTCTTCTCTCTTCAGCAGTGGACTGACTCTTCCCTTGGTCTTCTGTTTACTGCTAATGCACGAATAAAATGATTCCTTGGTACCCTGCTAGTTTTGTGGTTATTTTATATTTGTTTTTTTCTTAAGCTTATGCTATACTTCCATCCTCATGCTTACTCATCTGACCTAGTTTCCAGTTCCTGTACACTTTCCTCCTGGTCTTGAAGTCCATGAAGTTGTATCTTTACAATATCTCCTATCCTTCCTCTGCAATGGGGTATAGGGGCAATAGGGGCTCCTCTGCCCCGAGGGAGCACTAGCAACCAGGAGCGCCGTGAACAGAGCATACAAACAGAGAGCAGTATCTGAGGGGAATGGCATGGTAGTTTGCATGGCAGTTCACGCGGAAGGGCGTGCAAGAAGGGTGGCGCACTCTACCAGTTGTTGGGCTGCTGCCTACTCTGCTCACCCACAGGCTTAGGCTGCAGCCCCAATGGTCACCTCAGCTAGCTGTTGGCTGTGCAAACCTACCCAGCAGCTTGAGGTCTCCAGGGAATTAGAAGGGCTTATTAGGCAGTGCTTTGAGATCATCGGAAGCATGGTGGTAGAGACCAGGCAAGGACTGTGATCAGCAGCCAGGAACCATCTACCTAGCCAGGCTAGCCTGGGACGAGTGGAGGCAGCCACCCAGACAGAGCTTCTATCAGGGAAGCTGCTGTCCAGGTGGAGGGCTGTGAAGTCTGTACCCCACACTTCTGGGTGGAGGAGGGTGGAAGCTCCACCTGTGCAAGGTGTGCTCTGGTGGAGTCACTCAGGTAGCAGGTGGAGGAGCTGCAGGAGGAAGTCAGCAGGCTACGTTGTATTAGGGAGGGGGAATAAGAAATAGAGTATTATTCGAGGCATTGCAAGAAGAAATATTAGGGCCTTGTGGCACTGATCAGACAAAGTGAACAGACAACACCTTGGAGAAGGAGGTGCCATGGTCTGTGGTAACTCGTGGCAACAGGATATCACTTCCCCCCCATTTCCTCGTATGTATCAACCAGCAACAAATACGAAGTCTTGGCAGTGGGTGAAGACAATGAGCAAGACTCACAGGGAGAAACTGCACCAGTTGCACATACTAAAAGATGCAAAAGGAAGTGGCGAATGCTAGTAGTGGGCAACTCTCTGCTGAGAGGAACCGAGGCACCCATCAGCCAGCCTGATGTACAGTCAAGGGAAGTTTGCTACTTGCCAGGAGCCAAGATCTGGGATGTCACAGACTGCCACAACTGGTTAAAAGCACAAACTACTATCATCCCCTACTTCTTTTCCATGTGGATACCAATGACACTGTAAAGCAAAACCTGGGCAAGATCAAGCAGGACTTGAGAGCCCTGGGGGCGCAAGTGAAGGGGACAGGGGCCCAAGTGATCTTCTCCTCTATCTTGCCAGTCAGGGATAGGGGTGCGGGCAGAAGTCGATGCATCATGCAGATCAATACATGGCTTCATGGCTGATGTCATCACCAGGGCTTTGGCTTCTATGATCAAGAGATGTTGTCATGGTTTAACCCCAGTAGGCAGCTAAGCACCACACAGCTGCTTACTCAGTCCCCCTCAGTGGGATGGGGGAGAGAATCGGATGGGTAAAAGTGAGAAAACTCATGGGTTGAGATAAAGACAGTTTAATAGGGAAAGCAAAAGCTATGTGCACAAGCAAAGCAAAATAAGGAATTCATTCATTACTTCCCATCGGCAGGCAGATTTTTAGCCAGTTCCAGGAGAGCAGGGCTTCATCACACGTAACAGTTATTTGGGAAGAAAAACACCATAATGCTGAATGTCATCCCTTCCTCCTTCTTCCCTACAGCTTTTATTGTTGAGCACGTCATATGGTATGGAATATCCCTTTGGTCAGTTGGGGTCAGCTGTTCTAGCTGTGTCCCCTCCCAACTTCTTGAGCACCCCCAGCCTACTCACTGGTGGGGCAGTATGAGAAGCAGAAAAGGCCTTGACTCTGTGTAAGCACTGTTCAGCAAAAGCTAAAACATCCCTTTGTTATCAACACTGTTTTCATCACAAATCAGCTTGGTGTCATCTGCAAACTTGCTGAGGGTGCACTCGATCCCACTATGTCATTGATGAAGATATTAAAAAGTATTGGTCCCAGTACGGACCCTTGAGGGACACCACTCGTTACTGGTTTCCACTTGGACATTGAGCCATTGACTGTAACTCTTTGGATGCGGCCATACAGCCAATTTCTTATCCATCAAACAGTCCATCCATCAAACCCATTTCTCTCCAATTTAGCGGCAAGAATGTTGTGGGGGACCATATCAAACGCATTACAGAATTCCAGGTAGATGACATCTGTAGCTCTTCCCTTTTCCGCTGATGCAGTCACTCCATCATAGAAAGCCACCAGATTAGTCAGGCAATGATGATGTATTTGTTATTGACTCAGGCAAGATGAAAGAGGTAAGATTGACTTAATATTCCTTTTGAAGTAAACTTCCTAATATTATTTTAAATTAATAATTTGAAAACACAAAATTTCAAGTAACTTTTTTATTAGTTGGCATAGTGCTAGTACATTTCAAGTAACAAAACTTACTGAGAAGTTTTGACATCAATTTGTTTTTTAATAAATACTGTAAACAGCCAGCTGTTAAAAACCCTGGAAAAGCTGCTGCAGGCTATTTTGGTTTTTTTGGTTTTAATTTAGTACTTCTGTTTGATTTTTAAAGAAAGTCCATCTTTTTAGACCCCCATCTTTCTAAAAATTAGAGAAAATGAGACTTCCCTTTGTCCCATTATTGTATCCAGACAAGGTCTTTTCCACAGCTTAGTTTTTAAGCATGGTTTTTGATAAGTGTTGAATGCCACTTCTGTATTTGCTTGTACAAGAAACATAAGATAGCATACAGTAATGAGGCAGTTTTTTGAGGAAAATTTCTCAATTTCTTATGGTAATGCAATTGTTTTGTATTTTTATACTAAATTTAGGAAAACTGGGAAATAATTTCCAAGTATGGCTGTCCTGGTTTCGGCTGGGACAGAGTTAACTTTCTTTTTAGTAGCTGGCACAGTGCTGTGTTTTGGATTTAGTGTGAGAATGATGTTGATAACACTCTGAGGTTTTAGTTGTTGCTAAGTAGCGCTTATCTTAAGCCAAGGACTTTTCAGTCTCCCATGCTCTGCCAGCAAGCAGGTGTGCAAGAAGCTGGGAGGGGGCATAGCCAGGGCAGCTGACCTGAACTAGCCAAAGGGGTATTCCATACCATGGAACATCATGCCCAGTATATAAACAGGGGGGAGTTGGCTGGGAGGGGTGGATCACGGCTCGGGAACTAACTGGGCATCGGTCAGCGGGTGGTGAGCAGTTGCATTGTGCATCACTGGTTTTTTTTCCTTTCCCCCCCCTTCCTTTTTTTGTTGTATTCCTTTTCATTACTATTATTATATTTCATTATTACTATTGTTAGTATTATATTTTACTTTAGTTATTAAACTGTTCTTATCTCAACCCACGAGTTTTACTTTTTTTTCCTTTCCTTTCCTCCTCCTCACCCCACTGGGAGGGGGAGGGGGAAACGGCTGCGTGGTGCTTAGTTGCTGAGTGGGGTTAAACCACGACAATGGCAAAGAGCAAAACTTTATTGCATATAATAATGTATTTTTGCTTGGTTTGTGATACTGCAAAACACAATTCATGTTACTTATTGACTTAGAATTACTTATTGACTAGAAAATTTCTGATTTAGAACACTGTAATACAAAGATATTGCAAAGGAGATAGCATAAATTCACTTCAAACTGAATACTTCAAAACATACCCTTTGTGCCAGAAGCTGCTGCTATTATTATTACTTCTGGAGAAATTTTCTTGATGATCTAAGTCATTAGTAACTTTTATTTCATGTACCCTGTTAAATCTTCTTTTGTGTTCTCCGCTTTTCTGTTATAGAAGTCTTTTGATGCACTGAATTGTGTTACAATGCTAAAAACGGTGTGGGTTTCAAAAGCCAGTGCTATCCTGATAAAAGACAGGTAATGAACATGTCATACTAAATTTTACTTTGCACACTTCCAGCATCTTGTATGTTTAAGATAAACTGCACAATGTAAAAGTAGCCACACTGAGTCACATTACTAGTCTAGTCCAGAATCCTGTTGGACAATGGCCAATACTAATTCTCTGTAGAAGATTAATAGAGATAGGGTCAGCATGTACTACCTCAGAGGAATTTCCCAAGTTCTGGAAAACTGTGATTCAGGGATTTCCCAATGTTTGTATTAGTGTTGTGGTTTAACTCCAGCTGGCAACCAAGCACCACACAGCCGCTCGCTCACTCCCCCTCCAGTGGGATGGGGGAGAGAATCATAAGGGTAAAAGTGACAAAACTCGTGGGTTGAGATAAAGACAGTTTAATAGGTAAAGTAAAAGCCGCGCACACAAGCAAAGCAAAACAAGGAATTCATTCACTACTTCCCATTGGCAGGCAGGTGTTCAGCCATCTCCAGGAAAGCAGGGCTCCATCATGCGTAATGGTTACTTGGGAAGACAAAACACCATAACTCCGAACATCCCCCACCTCCTTCTTCTTCCCCCAGCTTTATATGCTGAGCATGACATCATATGGTGTGGAATATCCCTTTGGTCAGTTGGGGTCAGCTGTCCCAGCTGTGTCCCCTCCCAACTTCTTGTGCACCCCCGGCCTACTCACTGGTGGGGTGGTGTGAGAAGCAGAAAAGGCCTTGACACTGTGTAAGCACTGCTCAGCAATAAGGAAAACATCCCTGTGTTATCAACGCTGTTTTGGTCACAAATCCAAAACATAGCCCCATACTAGCTACTATGAAGAAAATTAACTCTACCCCAGCCAAAACCAGCACAATTAGGTATGGACTTTTTCCCCCATGAACTTGTTCACTTTCCTCTTCCACCCATGTAGCACCCACAATGTCCAATAAGAAGGTGCAAGTTTTTGATGCCTCTTCATCCCTACATTAGAAGAGACATTGAACATAGATTCATTATTCACCTTCTCCAAACTATTCATGACTTTACAGGCCTTTATCATACCCTTCCCATCCCTGGATAAGGGCTAAGAGAAAAGGTAGCAACAAATACCTGCTATGGTACAACAAATACCTGCGATGGGGGAAAGGGATACCAACAGGATTGCTGAAGGTAAGCCAAGGGTTGGCATGGCATTGCCTGAGGGTGGCAATGCTAGTGGGAACATTTATGCTGCTCCAGGGAGCATGGAGGGCTCAGGAGGACATCTGAAATGCTTGTACACCAATGCATACAGTATGAGAAATGAACAAGATGAACTGTTTTTAAGAACCACCTTTTAAAAGCACAGGAGCAGACAATCCCATTGTGTCGAAAGTCAAGCAAGCAGGGCAGAAGACCAGCTTGGCTGAACAGGGAACTCCTTGTGGAGCTCAAGAGGAAAAAGAAATTGTATGATCTCTGGAAGCAAGGTCAGGCTTCGCAGGAAGATTACAGAGCCGTGGTTCATATATGCAGGGAGAAGACATGAAAGGCCAAAGCTCACTTAGAGTTGAAACTGACCAGTGTTGTGTCAGACAACAAGAAGGGCTTTTTTAAGTACATTAATAGCAAGAGGAGGTCTAAGGAAAACATTGGACCAATACTTGTTGAAGAGGGTCACCTGACTAATAGGGATGAAGGAAAAGTGGAGACATTCAATGCTTTTTTTGCCTCAGTCTTTAATAATACTGATAGACCTTGGGCTGCCCGGTCCCCTGAGTCAGAGGACCACGAGTGTGGGAACAGTGACTTTCCATTTGTGGACACTGAAATTGTAAGGGACCAGCTGTATCAGCTGAATGTTCACAAGTCCATGGGGCTTGATGGGACTCATCCCAGAGTACTGAAGGAGCTAGCAGATGTTATGGCAGGACCCCTCTCGATCATCTACCAAAGGCCTTGGGAGTCTGGGGAGGTCCCTGCTGACTGCAAGCTAGCCAATGTTATTCCAATTTACAAGAAGGGCATGAGGGAAGACCCAGGAAACTACAGACCTGTTAGTCTAACCTCAATACCTGGAAAAATCATGGAGAAGATCATACTGGGTGCTATTGAAAGGCATTTAAAGGGCAATGCAATCATCAGGCACAGTCAACATGGGTTCATGAAGGGAAAGTCCTGTTTAACCAGTTTGATATCCTTCTATGATAAGGTCACCTGCCTAGTGGATGAAGGGAAGGCGGTGGATGTAGTTTTTCTGGATTTTAGTGAGGCTTTTGATACTGTCCCTCACAGCATCCTTCTGGACAAGTTATCCAACTGTGAGATGAGCAGGTACATGGTGCGCTGGGTGAAGAACTGGCTGAACGGCAGGGCTCAAAGGGTTGTAGTGAATGGGGCTACATCTGGCTGGCGACCGGTCACCAGCGGTGTTCCTCAGGGTTCAATTCTAGGGCCAGTTCTGTTCAATATATTTATCAATGATCTGGATGCAGGAGTTGGATGTACCATTAGCAAGTTTGCTGACGATACCAAACTGGGAGGTGCTGCTGACTCTCGAGGGACAAGAGGCCTTGCAGAGGGATCTAGATAGACTGGAGTATTGGGTAATGATGGCATGAAATTTAACAAGAACAAATGCCGGATTCTGCACCTGGGACGGAGTAATGCCAGGCACAAGTATAAATTGGGAGAGGAGTGGCTGGAGAGCAGCCCTGCAGAAAGGGATCTGGGGGTGCTGGTTGACAGCAGGCTCAATAGGAGTCAGCAGTGTGCCCTGGCAGCCAAGAGGGCAAACCACATCCTGGGGTGCATCAAACACAGTATAACCAGGCGGTCAAAAGAGGTGATTATCCCGCTGTATTTAGCATTGGTGCGGCCTCACCTTGAGTACTGTGTGCAGTTCTGGGCCCCACAATTTAAGAAGGATGTGAAGGTACTTGAAGGTACTTCCATTTACCCATGGAAGAAATGAAGTTTACCATTTATATTCTTTACAGGAAAGGACAGTGAGATTTAGATTGATCTTAGGTTGGCAAAAAACCCCACATCACTTTGTGTTTAAATGGGCCTTCCTTTCGTTTCTCCAAATCTTCTGGTGTTGGGATAAAATTATAATAACAAATTTCCATACTATCAAAAATAATCCATGTACTGGAAAACTCTCTGTGGTGGGTTAACCTTGGCTGGCTGCCAGGTGCCCACCCGTCCGCTCTCTCACTCTCCTTCCTCAGGAGGACAGGGGGAGAAAATAAGATGAAAAAGCTCGTGGGTTGAGTTAAAAACAGGGAGATCACTTACCAGTTACCATCACAGGCAAAACAGACTCGACTTAGGGAAGATGAATTTAATTTATTTCCAATTAAAAATAGAGTAGGATGGTGAGAAACAAAGAAAAACTAAAACACCTTCCCCCCACCTCCTCTTCCTTCCCAGACTCAACTTTACTCCCAGCTCCTCTACCTCCTTCCCCCGAAGTGGCGCAGGGGTGATCACGAATGGGGAGTTGCGGTCAGTCCAGAGTTCCTCTCTGCTGCTCATTCCTTCTTACACTTTTCCTCTGTTCCAGCATGGGTCCTTCCCATGCGCTGCAGTCCTTCAGAATAAGACTTCTCCAATGTGGGTCCTCCACGGGCCACAGTTCCTGCCAGGAGCCTGCTCCTTTTTGGGCTCTCCACGGGCTGCAGCTTCCTTCAGGGCACATCCACCTGTTGCAGCGGGGGGTCCTTCACAGGCTGCAGGTGGATATCTGCTCCTCTGGGGTCCTCTCCATGGGCTGCAGGGGGACTTCCTGCATCACCATGGTCTTCTCCATGGACTGCAGGGGAATCTGTGCTCCGGGGCCTGGAGCACCTCCTCCCCCTCCTTCTTCACTGACCTTGGTGTCTTCAGAGTTGTTTCTCACAAATTTTTTTTTCCTCACTCCTCACACTCTACTGTGCAGCATTTTTTACCATTTCTTAAATATATTATCATCACAGAGGCTCCACCAGCATCACTGATTGGCTCAGCATTGGTCAGCAGTGGGTCCATTTTGGAGCCGGCTGGAACTGTCTCTGTCTGACACAGTGGCAGTCCCTGGTCTCTTCTCACAGAGACCGCCCCTGCAGCACCCTCCACTACCAAAACCTTGCCACTTAAACCCAATACACTCTTGATTTATGTGCTTAATGGAAAAATTATCTTTTTGTTAGACATGCATCTGTGGTTCCAATGAAAGGGTTTTTTTCTTAAAAAAAATTATTTGTAATTATCAAAAACTTTTTATATTTTATTTTCAAGGGCTTGGTGCTGTTGGCCTAGACTCTGTTTCTGCTTTTTTTTTTCAGCAGGATCCAGTTTCAGAATATGTTCAGAATTTCAGACTCCAGAACTTCTAAGAGTACCACTTCAGGTCATGTTGAGTTATAATTTACAACTTTTTAAATGTATTATCATCAAACCATATTATTAACTCCAAAAAGTGATTTCTATACAATCTTAACAAGGTCTTTGCTTTTTAACTTGTGGGACCTTTGCTCACAAAACTGCTGGCTCCAATTAATTGTGCAATTGCTGACTTTCTCATGAAAGCTCCTGATCCTCCATCACCTTTAATTGTGAGACATGCTGTGCACATGTTTAAAGTCTACTTTATTTCACTTTTTTTTCCAAATTCATTTTGAGAAATAAAAATATGGATATTAAATCCAATGTAGCACAACATTATCCTCTTTCTCCTTCAGGTTTTGTTAGAGCCAGAGGAGGAGGCGATATTAGAGATGTTAACACTAACTCTGAAAACTGGGCTGTAGTTAAAGGTGCCTTAGTCACTGGGATGTATCCAGCGACCAGACAAAAGGAGAGGAAAGTACGATTTCATCCTACCTCTGTTCTTAGCCAACCTCAGTATAAAAAGGTAAAACCTCTTGAAATGTATAACTCACAAAAAAAGATCAAAAAGTATTCTGTCAAACTTACGGAAGTTTTAGAAATGTCTCTTCATAGTTGTCAGTACATGTGTGCATGCCTGTTATTAAACACTGCTTTTTTATGAAACTTTTTTTTCCTGCAAGTTGATAAGATAATCAGTCAGTTTATTTTTACAATATTATTTCATCAGAACTTATATCAGTTACTCTCTCTTGTGTAGAACAAGACAAAATGGCAAAAAAACTAGTTATGAAACTGTTCTGAAGATATAACAATCCGTGCTGATAGTAGCAAGAAGGGGTTCTGCTCTGAAGTAGTGATTTTTAGATTTTTTTTAAAGCAAAATATTGGGCTTCAAGGTGGTAGAATAAAATTATATTTTTTATGAGTGTGGTTGCATTCTCTCTATTTATATATACATGTGTTTATGTATACATATATTTATGTATAGATTTCTATATATAAAAATGAGAAATGTTTCTTTTTTTTAATTACAACTAAAGAGTAAAACAGGCTAGTCTTAATTGCATTTGCACAGATTCCTTCAGCAAATGGGCAAGCTGCAGCCATTCAGGCATTCCCTACAGATTGGCTTATATATGATGAAATTATGAGAGCTTACACAATAGCAAATATCAGATGCTGTTCATTTGTAACACCTGTGTCGTGGTTTAAACCCAGCCAGCAACTAAGCACCATGCAGTCGCTCACCCCTCCCCCCTCCCAGTGGGATGGGGAGGAGGATTGGAAAAAAAAAGTAAAACTTGTGGGTTGAGATAAAAACAGTTTAATAACTAAAGTAAAATAAAATATAATACTAACAATAATGTCGTGGTTTAACCCCAGCCAGCAACTAAGCACCACGCAGCCGCTTCCCCCTTCCCCCTCCCAGTGGGGTGAGGAGGAGGAAAGCAAAGGAAAAAAAAAGTAAAACTCGTGGGTTGAGATAAGAACAGTTTAATAACTAAAGTAAAATATAATACTAACAATAGTAATAATGAAATACAATAATAATAATAGTAATGAAAAGGAATATAACAAAAAGGAGGGGGAGGAAGGGAAAAAACCAAACAACCAACAACAAAAGAAAAAAAAAAACCACCAGTGATGCACAATGCACAATGCAATTGCTCACCACCCGCTGACCGATGCCCAGTTAGCTCCCGAGCCACGATCCGCCCTCCCAGTTAACTCTCCCCAGTTTATATACTGGGCATGATGTCATATGGTATGGAATAGCTCTTTGGCCAGTTTGGGTCAGCTGTCCTGATGGTGTCCCCTCCCAGCTTCTTGTGCCCCTCCAGCCTTCTTGCTGGCTGGGCATGAGAAGCTGAGAAATCCTTGACTTAGTATAAACACTACTTAGCAACAACTGAAAACATCAGAGTGTTATCAACATTCTTTTCCTACTAAACCCAAAACACAGCACTATACCAGCTACTAGGAAGAAAATTAACTCTGTCCTAGCCAAAACCAGGACAGTATCCACCCCTTATTCTATACCATCTACATCATGTCCAGGTCCCACACTTTCCAATGCATTTTCAATTAATCACCACCACTTTTGCTGCCTTTTAATACATATACACACAGATATCATTCCCTTAATGTATAAGCCTTTAAAATGTCCATTTAAAATGTTTGTTGAGTTCATTCAGTCCATGACTTTGGACTCCATCTATCATAACAGTCTGTCTGGGCAGGAGGGATGGTGTGAAGTCCGCTCAGTCAGCAGAGCAGGATCCGGCTTTGGTGCAGTGCAGCGGGCAGATGACATTGGGCGCAGCAGGAGGATGGTGTGTAGTGTTGGATTGTTGCATGCTGCAGTCAGTCCTGGTTCCATCACTACTGCACTTCACTTGGTTTTATCAAAGTTCATTCTTTATTAATCTAGATAATTCTTACTGTAATACTGTTGATATAGCATATAGCAACTATAGTAATGATGACATACAGTGGCAGGATTATATAGCAATTAACATAATACAATTTGATTCACTGGCTATTCTCACCTAAAATCAAATCTCCTTGAGGCACACATCGGACTTCCCCATCCTTCCGCATCACCCACCAAGTGCACCCAGGTCCTTGAGCAAAAGCAATCCCACGAATGGGTTTGCCTTTGCCTGAGGCAGGAGTAACCCATACTGTCTTCCCTAGCATATTTTTCATGTGCACTACAGGGACCTTATCCCCTTCTACAGTACGTAAAAGTTCTGATTGGGCAGGGCCAGCTCGATGGACAGATCCTCTAGTGTTGACTAACCAGGTGGCCTTTGCTAGATGTGTATCCCAATGTTTAAAGGTCCCACCACCCATTGCTTTCAATGTAGTCTTTAACAATCCATTATATCACTCGATTTTCCCGGAGGCTGGTGCATGACAGGGGATGTGATACACCCACTCAATGCCATGCTCTTTGGCCCAGGTGTCTATGAGGTTGTTCCGGAAATGAGTCCCGTTGTCTGACTCAATTCTTTCTGGGGTACCGTGTCGCCATAAGATTTGCTTCTCAAGGCCCAGGATAGTGTTCCGGGCGGTGGCATGGGGCACGGGATATGTTTCCAGCCAGCCGGTGGTTGCTTCCACCATTGTAAGCACATGCTGCTTGCCTCGGCGGGTTTGTGGGAGTGTGATATAGTCAATCTGCCAGGCCTCTCCATATTTATATTTCAGCCATCGTCCCCCATACCAAAGAGGCTTTAACCGCTTGGCTTGCTTAATTGCAGCGCATGTTTCACATTCATGGATGACCTGTGCGATAGTGTCCATGGTCAAATCCACCCCTCGATCACGAGCCCATCTATATGTTGCATCTCTTCCCTGATGACCTGAGGTGTCATGGGCCCACCGAGCTAAAAATAATTCACCCTTATGCTGCCAATCCAGATCCACCTGAGCCACTTCAATCCTAGCAGCCTTGTCTACCTGTTGATTGTTTTGATGTTCTTCAGTGGCCCGGCTCTTGGGTACGTGGGCATCTACATGACGTACTTTCACAACCAAGTTCTCTAGCCGGGCAGCAATATCTTGCCACAATGGGGCAGCCCAGATGGGTTTACCTCTGCACTGCCAGTTACTCCGCTTCCATTGCTGCAACCACCCCCACAGAGCATTTGCCACCATCCATGAGTCAGTATAGAGATAAAGTATTGGCCATTTTTCTCGTTCAGCAATGTCTAAAGCCAGCTGGATGGCTTTCACCTCTGCAAACTGACTCGATTCACCTTCTCCTTCCGCAGTTTCTGCAACTCGTCATATAGGACTCCATACAGCCGCCTTCCACCTCCGATGCTTTCCTACAATGCGACAGGACCCATCAGTGAACAGGGCATATTGCCTCTCATTTTCTGGCAGTTTATTATACAGTGGAGCCTCTTCAGCACGCATTACCTCCTCCTCTGGTGATATTCCAAAATCTTTGCCTTCTGGCCAGTCTGTGATCACTTCCAGAATTCCTGGGCGACTAAGGTTTCCTATTCGAGTTCATTGTGTGATCAGTGCAACCCACTTATTCCATGTAGCATTGGTTGCATGATGTGTAGAAGGGACCTTCCCTTTGAACATCCAGCCTAGCACTGGCAGTCGGGGTGCTAATAGGAGCTGTGTTTCAGTACCAACCACTTCTGAAGCAGCTCAAACTCCTTCATATGCTGCTAATATCTCCTTTTCAGTTGGAGTATAGCGGGCCTCAGATCCTCGATATCCCCGACTCCAAAACCCTAGAGGTCGACCTCGGGTCTCCCCAGGTGCTTTCTGCCAGAGGCTCCAGGTAGGGCCATTCTCCCCGGCTGCGGTGTAGAGCACATTTTGAACATCTGGTCCTGCCCGGACTGGCCCAAGGGCTACTGCATGAACTATCTCCCGTTTAATCTGTTCAAAGGCTTGTTGTTGCTCAGGGCCCCATTTAAAATTGTTCTTCTTCCGGGTCACTTGATAGAGAGGGCTTACAATCAGACTCTAATTTGGAATATGCATTCTCCAGAAACCTACAACACCTAAGAAAGCTTGTGTTTCCTGTTTACTAGTCGGTGGGGACATAGCTGCTATTTTGTTGATCACATCCATTGGGATGTGACGACGTCCATCTTGCCATTTTATTCCTAAAAACTGGATCTCCTGTGCAGGTCCCTTCACCTTACTCTGTTTTATGGCAAAACTGGCTTTCAGAAGGATTTGGATTATTTTCTCCCCTTTCTCAAAAACTTCTTCTGCTGTGTTGCCCCATACAATGATGTCATCAATGTACTGCAGGTGTTCTGGAACTTCACCTTGTTCCAGTGCATTCTGGATTAGTCCATGGCAAATGGTGGGGCTGTGTTTCCACCCCTGGGGCAGTCAATTCCAGGTGTACTGGACGCCCCTCCAAGTGAAAGCAAACTGTGGCTGGCACTCTGCTGCCAAAGGGATTGAGAAAAATGCATTGGCAATATCAATTGTGGCATACCACTTGGCTGCCTTTGACTCCAGTTCATATTGAAGTTCTAGCATGTCTGGCACAGCAGCACTCAGTGGTGGCGTGACTTCATTCAGGCCACGATAGTCCACTGTTAGTCTCCATTCTCCATTAGACTTTCGCACTGGCCATATGGGGCTGTTAAAGGGTGAGCAAGTCCTGCTGATCACTCCTTGGCTCTCCAGTCGATGAATCAGCACATGGATGGGAATCAGGGAGTCTCGGTTGGTGCGATATTGCTGCCAGTGCACCCTTGTGGTAGCGATCGGCACCTGTTGCTCTTCGACCCTCAGCAACCCCACAACCGAAGGGTCCTCAGAGAGACCAGGTAAGGTGGACAACTGTTCAATTGCCTCCGTCTCCAAGGCAGCTATACCAAAAGCCCACCGGTACCCCTTTGGGTCTTTAAAATACCCTCTCCTGAGATAGTCTATGCCAAGGATGCATGGGGCCTCTGGGCCAGTCACAATGGGGTGTTTCTGCCACTCATTCCCAGTTAGGCTTATTTCAGCCTCCAATACAGTTAGCCGTTGAGATCCCCCTGTCACCCCAGAGATACAGATGGGTTCTGCCCCTTTATAACTTGATGGCATTAGAGTACACTGTGCACCGGTGTCCACTAGAGCTTTATACTCCTGTGGGTGTGATGTGCCAGGCCATCGAATCCACACAGTCCAATAAACCCGGTTGTCCCTTTCCTCCACCTGGCTGGAGGCAGGGCCCCTCTAATCCTGGTCAGAGTATTTGTTACTCACTTCTTGTAAAAATGACTTAGAGGTCCCTTCAAGAGGGTCAGAAGCCCTTCTACTTTGTCTGGCAACCGGAGTGGCATCTTTCCTGGAAGAATCCCCTTTTCTGGTTGTTTTTCCTTTCAATTGACGTACCCGTGCATCTAGGACCGAGGTGGGTTTTCTATCCCACTTCCTCATGTCCTCTCCGTGGTCACGCAGGTAAAACCACAGGGTACCCTGTGGTGTATACCTTCTATATTCTCTCTCTTGATCAGAGGAATGCTCACTCCTAATAGCTGAGATATTGGTCTGTACAGGTGGGGAGTAGGAGTTTTTGATCAGTTCGATCAGTTCTTCGGACTTTTCGGACAGTTTTTCCACAGCCGAGACACAGGCTCGTAGGGATGAAGAGAGATTTTCTTCATATTGCCGGAGTTGGCAAGCCATTTCATCCACTGTCGGTGCCTCTTCGTCTTTCCAAGTTAGTACTGCCAATGGGTTGGCATACGATGATGGTGCGCTCCGTACAAACTTCCGCCACATGGGTCGTGTGCATTGAACTTCATCTGGATCTCTGGGTAATTGTAAACTGTCCGGGTCATAATAAATCATCTCTAGCACAGCTAATTCCCTCAGGTACTGAATACCTCTTTCCATGGAGGTCCACTTGCCTGGTTGACATATAACATCTTCCTTGAAGGGGTACCTTTCCTTCACACTTGACAGGAGTCGCCTCCAGAGGCTGAGGGCTTGTGTCCCTTTTCCAATCGCCTTATCAATGCCACCTTCCCTAGAAAGGGATCCCAGCTGCTTGGCTTCCTTACCCTCTAATTCCAGGCTACTAGCCCCATTGTCCCAGCATCGGAGCAGCCAGGTGATAATGTGCTCACCTGGACGACGGCTGAAATCTTTTCGCATATCCCGCAGCTCACTCAGGGATAGAGATCGGGTGATTACTTCTGGTTCTGCCTCTTCCTCCTGTTCTCGTGATGGCCCTGGTTCATCTTCATCCTTTGCTAAACGAGCTGATTTTTTTGTATATTTCTTCTTCTGTATAGGAGCGACTGATACTGGCACAGGTTGGTTCTCTAGTTCAGCTGCAGTGCCCGTCACAGGCGTTGCAGTAACCGTAGTACCTGTTGCCGGGGCCGGAGAGGCTGCAGTGTCTGTCACGGGGGCCAGAGAGGCTGCAGCGTCTGTTGCTGGGGTCGGAGTGGCTGCAGTGCCTATCGCCGGGGCTGGAGGGGCTGCAGTGCCTGTCATTTTGTTGTCAGATCCAGAGACCTTTGCTTCCCCTTGAATAATGTTAAACAGAGCTCGGTAGGCATGGGCCAGGCCCCAGCACATTGCAGTGATTTGTGTCTCCCTGGAATTGTCGGGGTGACAGCATACTTTTTCCAAATGTTCTACTAGTTTTTCAGGATTCTGCACTTGTTCAAGGGTGAAGTTCCAAAACACTGGAGGTGCCCACCATCCTAGGCATTTACTCATGCTACCCCACATACCCTGCCACTCATAACTCTGCAGCTTTGGGGCAGATCTCTTTGGGGCAGATCTCCTAAATAGTTGTTTAACCCTAAACAACGCCTGAACCACATTCAGGAACAAGCTAGTTCCTAGCAATAGAACCATGCTGGTTTCAACATTCCAAGGATATTCAAAATTTTCAAAATTCTCAAACACTACTGGAATTAGCCTGGAGGAGGAGGGGAAGGTGAAGGAAGGTGTCTCCCCCATAGATTGGCTCTCCGAGGAGAAAAGGTAAAGGGTGTAATTATTAACAGTTTCCGCTAGATAGCTCCTGAAGTACAGAGATAACGGCAATGCTGAGTACAAATACCGGATTAGTCCCACGACCGATAATTTTATCGTACCATAAACCAGTGTTACATAGTAAAGGAAAGCGAAAACCTTAATCCACCTCACCTTATGGGTGATAAGCAGCAGCACAGGGACTATATACGGCAAGTGAGGTGATACATAACAAAACTCTAAGAACGAACTCCACAACTCTAAGAGCCAATAACCCAACATTGTGACCGGCGACCACTAAACTAATACAATACAACAAATAACAAAGTCGTTTTAACACGCTCTAGTCAGATCTGTTGTTATCTCAACCCTTTACGCCCCACGTTGGGCGCCAAAAAGCTGTCGTGGTTTAACCCCAGCCAGCAACTAAGCACCACGCAGCCACTTCCCCTTCCCCCTCCCAGTGGGGTGAGGAGGAGGAAAGAGGGAAAAAAAAAAGTAAAACTCGTGGGTTGAGATAAGAACAGTTTAATAACTAAAGTAAAATATAATACTAACAATAGTAATAATGAAATACAATAATAATAATAGTAATGAAAAGGAATATAACAAAAAGGAGGGGGAGGAAGGGAAAAAACCAAACAACCAACAACAAAAGAAAAAAAAAAAACCACCAGTGATGCACAATGCACAATGCAATTGCTCACCACCCGCTGACCGATGCCCAGTTAGCTCCCGAGCCACGATCCGCCCTCCCAGTTAACTCTCCCCAGTTTATATACTGGGCATGATGTCATATGGTATGGAATATCCCTTTGGCCAGTTTGGGTCAGCTGTCCTGATGGTGTCCCCTCCCAGCTTCTTGTGCCCCTCCAGCCTTCTTGCTGGCTGGGCATGAGAAGCTGAGAAATCCTTGACTTAGTATAAACACTACTTAGCAACAACTGAAAACATCAGTGTGTTATCAACATTCTTTTCCTACTAAACCCAAAACACAGCACTATACCAGCTACTAGGAAGAAAATTAACTCTGTCCTAGCCAAAACTAGGACAAATAATAATAATAAAATATAATAATAATAATAATAATAGTAATGAAAAGGAATATAACAAAGAAAAAGGAAAAAGAAAAAGAAATAAAACCCAAGAAAAAAAACAGTGATGCACAATGCAATTGCTCACCACCCGCTGACCGATGCCAGAGCTGCGATCCACGCCTCCCGGCCAACTCCCCCCTGTTTATATACTGGGCATGACATTCCATGGTATGGAATACCCCTTTGGCTAGTTCAGGTCAGCTGTCCTGGCTATGCCCCCTCCCAGCTTCTTGCACACCTGCTTGCTGGCAGAGCATGGGAAACTGAAAAGTCCTTGGCTTAAGATAAGCGCTACTTAGCAACACCTAAAACCTCAGAGTGTTATCAACATCATTCTCACACTAAATCCAAAACACAGCACTGTACCAGCTACTAAGAAGAGAGTTAACTCTGTCCCAGCCAAAACCAGGACAACCTGTTACTGTGTCACTCTTCTGTGGACCAGCTAGGTTACCAAGTAGTTCTTTGCAGGAACCTTCATTCTTCTAAGGTATAGTGAGTTTTGGAATTAAAATATTTCTATTGAAATATAGTAGTATGTGATATGGAAAGCTTGTTTTTCAAGAATACTTAATACATATATTAGCTGAATCTTAAAGCTACACCACCATAGTATTTGTAGCTGTTGAAGAATAGCTTACTGGCCCTGTAAGAAATCTCAGTTATACATGAGTAGTTTTGTAGCTTAATGTTCTTTTAAAAACCTTTAAGTGCTGCATTTTGACTCTGTTGATTGTGTTGACTTTTCCCTTTCATCTTTTTCATCTAATATTTCTACAGCAAGCAATAGTGATCTTTTCCAAAAGAAATGTAAGTGGTATTGTCATATTACATCATTTAGATTCATACATATTAATCTTTATAGATTCATATCCATAAATTATATTTGCATAGTTCAGAAATCTCACAAATTATAGTAAAGTATAATTCTTAATCAAATAAAAAATGCAAATACTAATATGAAATGTCTAAAGATAATGCTAATGCTGAAGTGTAGTATGTCCATTTTTTCTTAGACCAGTTTATTTGATATCGTTTGAACCAAATTATTCAAAAACTGAATAAAAATAATTTAGAAACTATCAATATTGCAAAATACTTATATTGCTTCCAGCTGTAACATGTATTTATATAAAATATCAGTTATTACCTTCTACTGATGACTTTTAAAGACAGTTAGCTATACCAATAACCAGAAGTAATTGGGAATTTGTGTTTCATTATTTAAACAGAGTGCTGTAGGAATTGAAGCAAAAAAATCTATCTTGCTCTCCATTCTCACTAGAAATATTAGTTTGAATCAAAGTAAGAGTCTATATGAAATTATTATTGAAGCTTTCTTGTCTTGCTCTTTAACTCTTACTCTTAAAACAAGTATTTATTCTGACTGAATCACACTTTTTTTTGAGAAATGAGTATCCTACTTAATAGCCGTAT